>NC_056746.1:685093922-685373922 GCF_019279795.1 Protopterus annectens
TACACCACAAACCATACTGACACACTCCCAATTGCAAATATTTTACATCACTTATAATCTACTCAATTTTTCTCAATCAAACATTACATAGCTCATTTAAGTCCTGCCACCTTTAAAGTCTCACTTTTCCCTCTATCACAAGTGCTAATTCAATAAAGGTGTTTGAAAAATAAAGTATTCACTTCTATCTGACATTATTTCAGACTAAACCGCAGCACTGAGTGCACTACTCAAATTCATAAAACCAATAAAGCAAAAAAGCAACAAAAACAACACTGTATACACACTGTTTGTAAACTGACCAAAAGCCTTTACTACAGACTCCGATGACAAGCAACTGTTTCAGCAAGCATCATTACGCCTATCCCATCCTACCTACCCTCTGCTGGTTTCAAAGTTTCCTGTCAGACAGATCACAGGCTGTTAAATGACAATCAAATTACTCTGCCTTCCTACCACTATCTGCTTGTGCACCCCAAGGCTGAATATTTTGACCCTTCTTGTTCAAAATATTTATTACCTAATATAGTATGGTGATGATTCTACTTATATATGCTGAGCTCAGCATTCTACTCAGCTTCAACAACTCACTCTGGGCTCCCATCTCCTCCATTGAATCTTGGCCGGCCAAATCTGACCTCAGCCTAAATCTAGAGAAGTTACCTTTTTTTCATCTTTACTTCCCATACTGATTGCAAAACAAACTTCAAATCACCTCTTCCAAAAACACAATCATTAAAGTACAATCCAGACTAAAATACTAGGCATCACTATTGTCAAAAACTTGAAATTCGACTTGCATACTCAACACATCATAACACACACACACACACACACACACACACACACACACACACACACACACACACACACACACACACACACACACACACACACACATTGTTTTGAGGGTATGCATTTTACTCAGTAATAGCATTTTAAGCATATTGATAAACTGTTCATCATTTTCCTTGTGTTTTATTTTTGCTTATATTTTTGTTACACCCCTTGTAAAGTTTGAGTTCCTGTGGTATATTACAGTGGATTTCAACCATGATTCATGCTAGATATTTGTGTTTCATTCTTTTTACTTTTTCAGAAACCGTATATTGTTGGAAAAAGTGTTTCTCTTTTATTTTTTTAAATGAATTCGAGTTAAATGTAAAAAGTGACTTTGACTTCAACATTTCTCATAACATTATTTTCACAAGGTTCAGAATTGTTGATTCAAGAAACTGAAAGGTTTGTCTGTAAGTGAATCTGACAAATCTGAAGGCCAGTCAATTAATATTTTGAGTCTGAGAACATATACTCTGGTAGCAGAGGTGGTTAAGATTTTTTTATGCAGTTGATGTTTTGATATATGCTACTGACCCTGATGAAAATCTACAGATATTATTTGATATAATATAAGGGAACTATGGAAGGTTTTCTGATTATAAAATTAACCTGTCCAAAACTAAAGCACTCATATTGACTTTGCTCCAATTGACCTGGTCTTGAAGGGGCTCTGATTTCTATGGGACAATAATATTCAAAAGTGCGTAACAGTAACTATGTCCCCTATTATTAAATAAATTGTAAAGTTAACAAATGATATGGTCTTTATTAAGCCTAATGCACATTTGGTGAAACAGATGACTCTTGGCTGGACTTTCTACAAAAATACACACCGGCAACACATATGTATATTTTATCATTGGCCCTTTACTGTTTCCAAGTATTTCAAGGGACACACTTAAATTATTTTTTAGTTTTAAAAATGCATTTCTGTTATCTATTTGGGCAATAAAATAAACAGTTTCATAAAAAAAAAAATGGGCTGGATTCAATAAAGCCTACATGGTGACCTAAAACCATGTGAACATTGTGCTACAATGTGCACATGATAGTGGACAATTCTGTATTCAGTAAGTGGCTCTACACACTGTGTAGAGTCAATCAAACATGGTGAATATCATGGCATGCTAATTACAGCATAAGCAGCCAAACTGTATACTAAGCAACCAATCCAAAATGGTGGAACTCTTCAACAATCCATAAAGCATTCATTCAACCTTAGTGCAAGTTTCATCTGCAAATTCCAAAAAATATTGGAATACAGCCACAGAAACTAGTGTAGACAGAGCAATGTTAGGGGCTGCTATTGCTCTTATTCATATGTCTGTGTAACAGGCCCAAGTCTATGGTGCTGTTGGTGCTAATAGGCCTCAGCCAAAAAGGAGAAGGGTGTTTAGACCCCATTTAACATTTCATGGTCTGCTTGAGGTGGAACTGAGACACACTACAGGAATTCTGTAACCTCTGTTGTCCTCAACTAACAGCAAGGGTAAACCAAGGGGAACCAATACCAGTGGAGACTAAGGTATGTCTAACACTTAGAATATTAGCTACAAGAGCCTTCCAGAGACCCACAGGAGACATGCTGGGGATGTCACAGGCATCAGCATCCAGTATCGTACATCAGTTACTGAATGCCATGGTACAACATGCCAGTTACTACATACATTTTCCCTGCCCACCTGAGGACAGTGTCACAATTATGCAGTTCTACCCTGTAGCACACTACCATGAAGTCTTGGGTGCCTTAGACTACACACACACACACACATCAAAATCGAAGCACCACGCAGGGTGCAGGGAAGGCTCTACATAAACAGAAAGGGCTCCACTCTATTAATTGCCAGGTCATGTGTAATGCTAAGGGAATCATCTTGAATGTGTCTGCTGGTAACCTGGGCTGTTAGCACAACTTGCATATGTGGCACAACTTTCAACTCTATCAGATGTTTTCTAGGGGGAATATCCCACAGGGTCATCTACTGGGGGATACAGGTTATGCACTCAAACTGTGGCTGATGACTCCCAGTAGAACTATACACACACCAGCTCAAGAACACTATAATGAGGCACACACTCCAACAAGAAATATCATAGAATGTGTGTTGGGGCTGCTGAAGTCACTGTTCCAGTGCTTAGATACACAAGGGGACCCTTGCAGTACAATCCCTGGAAATGTGCTGAAATTGTCACTGTCTGTGCCATCCTTCACAATATTATTCAGAGAAAATAACTGCAGCAGGAACACCAAGTGGAAAGGGCACACATCCCACCAACACTGAAAAGTCACCAAAGTCATATGCAGGTGAGGAGTCAGAGGGGGGACCACCAGCCTCTCTGGGTGTAGGCAGAAGCAGGTGTGAACAATATGTCGCACCATGGCCAAGATACAATGGATAGCACACACAATCACCACCTAAAGGGTGAAAACCTTCATCCTATGCACATACATACAGTAACATCGATGCCAGGCAGTGCTTCCCAACCTTTACTTTTCCATGTAATGGCTGTGTACTCCTAGCATCACACAGTGGCAACTTCAAACTATGCAAGACTATCAAGGTATTTGTTGAACATGGAATAGGAAATTAAATTGCTAAGAACACAAATGAATGGCAGATCCCTGCATATTGGTACTTGCTAATGTAACTAAGTAGAAGGTGGGTGAATTTTATGACAATGACATCAATATGTGACAGCAGTGACTTATGTCAGTACATGTGTTCTCTATCAGCTAATGGGCCTCATGCATCAACGATTCACACATTCATAACTCTCAAATGTACAGACTTTCACAGAATATTTGGATTTTGGCCTCATATTTTTGGTCCTTTTTTTCCACTGTGTTGTTCTGGCAAATTACTGGCAATTCATTAAAGACTGAAGTTAGAAAACAATGACTGATATTCCAGTTTCAGATTTCATATCCTTCAGAAAATTGATGGTAATGCAAAACCTGCTAATTTTTCAACTTTCTAAGTTTGTAAGAGCAAAATATTTAAAAATTGTCCATATTTTTGGGCCTTTGTCCCACTTTTAATTATGGCTTTGCCCAGCTTTGTTGATATAAGAGGTTGAGAGATATTCACATATTACAAAAACCTTTAAGAAAGCAGTCGAGGTTTGAAATGAGCATCACAAACACATATATACTAAGCACTTGGTCAGCTATCCACCCCGGGCATCAGACAAAAGAATTATGTATCCCTGAATCCAAAAGATAGAAACTCAAGGATATGTCACAGTTACCATCATTAGCACAGGGTGTTGTTTGGGGGGGGGGGGGTTGGTCAGGAGACCTAGGCTGGCACTAAAAGTAGTGACTGCATGTAAGTAAGAAAGACAGACATGCAGAAATTTGGGTAATGTTATTAAATGGCGACAGACAGAATGTGTTGTAAGATTCACGACTGACCCATGTAACTGTTTGTGTGTCTCTATGAGAACTCATGGTGAAACGTGTGCGTGAGTGTCTGCAAGAACACAGCCAAGCACTATTCTAGCTCTACATCCTGGTATGTCAGACAGGTGGGAGCCATGCATAGTAGAGGTAATAGTTCATTGTCCTCAACCCCAACTGTGAGAACTGTCTCTGCCAGGAGTTTCACTGGGATGTCCATGCTCATGGTCAGATGCACTGCTGCTACCTGAATGTGACTGATGTCTGCTAGATGAGCTCTCCTCATCAGTACACCCAGGACTACAACCCCATGGCCTACTATGTCTGGAGGTGGACACCTCAAACGCTGACAGAGCAGTGCAAGTAGTGCCACTATGGGAGCATGATCAGGCATGGCCACATTGGCTAACATCAGATGATGATGTTGACCTACGTCCACATGGGTGCTGTCTCCCTCCCAGCAGACGTTCCATCCCTGATGCTGCCTATTCCATTGTGTCATTCATCCAATCTATTGAATCGGCCACATGGTGGAAGCATTTATGCATGTACGCATCTGCCACATCTACAACTTTAAGTATGCCTTCAGAGGCTATATTAGAATGTGCCTACACTTCCATGATGGCCCTAAACATATGTCGAGTGGCACAGAAACACACACCAGGATCAGGTGGAGGGTGGACAGTAGGCCTCCTCTGAGCAGACCTATCAACCTTCCTGCATGACACATTGCCCATACTTTGCTATGGCCAGAATCAACTGTCACTGAAGCCACAGTAACCACACTACTCTGAACAAGTGTGTCACCCTCCACCTGTCCAATATCTGATGGCTCACTGGAACAGGTATGCATATGCTTACTGGCCATGTCTGATGGAAATACAGAGGATGAATTAATGTCATCCTCATTGTCAGATTCAACCTCTGCACCCTTTGCTTGGCCACCATCATTATCATCAGAGTCTGGCGATACTCTGACATCAGGTGGTCCTATACTTCCACTGTCAGGATCATCTGTGATAATAAGCAACAAGCACAGGAAAAAAATTAATGCCTATCAAAAATTTAATATATGATAACAAACTAACACTGGTGCCACTATCAGAGATGGTATAGCAACACACACACACACATGCACACACTCATGACATCTATCTCTCACATACAGATAAATGCATATTTCTGACAAATGGTCATCAATAATCAAATAAAAATGTTTGGCTTACCATATGCAGATGACTCCACACTTGCTAGGGTGGATGGTCCTGGAAAACATTAAGCAAAAGATAAAGACACAGTCATCACAATTTCAGTGACACAGGGGGACAGAAATGTAGCCTATATATGTCTATTAACAATATTTTTAACTGAAACGTGGCTGACATGTCCACTCAAACCCCATGCATAATGAACAAAAATGTGTTGATAACTATTATCCATTTATCAATAGGTTCAACAGAAAAAAGTTACAAATTAAAACAACAATGGAGTATTACTTGCAATATTTTTCTATACAATAAAATGCTATAACTTGATATATGAATGTTTACCTGGAAGCTTATCCTTGGATACACATGTCCTCCCAGAAACATATCAATCACATGTTGTTGTGCACCTTCCACTGAAATCTCTGCATCTCTGACAGTGGACAAGAACTCTTCATTTGGTGTCAGTGGTAGCTCTGTAGCAGCCCCCCCCCCCATAACCAACTGTTTATGGCAACTGCAGCTACTTGCCTCTGGGCTGATGAAATCATATCAGTGGCCCTATGACATACCTGATCATAAGTCCTGCTGTTCCCCCAAGGCATTGGCATTCACTATCTGGTTCCTAATCTACATTCCATCAGACATATTCTTATGTCCTTTCTCAGGCAGAAAGGCACCATGGTGCCTAAATGCTTGGACAATTACATAATTGTAACTGGTTCACAGAATTCAACATACTGATGTAATCTATCCTGCTTAATGCTCTGAAAATCTCTATCCTGTTAATATGCTGATAGTCTACATGTATCTCACTGCATATTGAATTATCCTATACATATTGTCACCTCTACTATTGTAAATGCCTACATTACTCTAGTAATACTGCTGTAATTTATTGTATTCTAATTACTTCCTGCTTTTTGAATAATCATCTTTTGAAATCCATTCATTTTTTATGTATTAATATTGATATTTAATTTTTAACTGTTTTTTAATTATTTTTTAATTTTTTAAATGTTTTTTTTTAATTTTCAAATGTTTTTTAATTTTTTCATTTTTTTAATTTTTAAATGTTTAAATTTTTTAATTTTTAAATGTTTAAAGTTTTATTTTTGTTTCACTGGAGCTTTTCTCCCCGGGCCTCTACTGAAAATGGAAATATATCCATTTAGACTAGCCCGGTTAACAAATGTAAAATAAATAAAATAAATAAATAAATAAAATAATTTTCCGAGTTACTGAAAGGGGGTTTACAGGATTTGTATGTCTGGGTGCCATAATCCTAGAAACTAAATAAAACAGAAAAGAATGATACAACACATAACTATCACATAATTTAATTTCTGCTTATATATACATGTATTATATTTTCAACATTACCCACTGGATAAACACAGTTCAGGTATTAAAATATAAGGTTATGTGGTTGTAACATATCTCACTCACATAAAGGCTTGATCTAAAACAAAGGAATAACAAGACCAAACCTCTTTAAAACAAACAAAAAAACTTTTGTTGTGGCAGCACAGAAATGGTACTTGTCTCTGCCACCCCAAAAACAACAGGCAAATGACAGTTTGCCCCAAATAAGGAATAGTACATTAGTCAATTCTTATAAGTGCATTCAAAAAAATTATCATAAAATGTGTACAAACTTTCAACAGGAAAAGTCATTTTTATATGATTGCCAGTCACCTCTCCTTGTGCCCTAGAGGTGTCTATGGGCCTATCACCCCTGTGTCATTAAAAGTATAAGACATTACATTTCACTGAAATAACATAGAAGAGTGTAAGATAACCAGCTGTATGAATAACACTTGTTATGAAAGTTAATAAGGCTGTGTATCTGAGAAAGTAAAATCCTTTGACAAAAATGCCCTTGCAACAGTGACTTATAAGAAGTGCATACAGTTAAAAGTTCCATTTTGTAATACATATATGTAAAATGTTTATCCTTCTAATATGTGAACAAATCTAGTATGTCATGAAAAGCACCACTGGTGCACGTCTCAGACAGATGGAGATGATGCTCACTGGAATACTGGACAAACAAAATCATCACCCACTCCAACAGCAATTTGAGGAGGGGAGTGGTTCTGAGAATGAGGACTAGATTCTCACTGTCCCCATGTTTGATGGACATGGGCAACTGATGTCACCTCCCTATCCCCAATCATATGTCCCCCAGCCTGTTGTGTCTCTCACCATCCCTGTCATTGTCTTGTGTGTCCTGTTTGTCTGCATCAGCTTCCTCACCTACCCTACTTACCTGACCCTAAAATACTTACATCCCTTACCCAGCATTCATCTCTTACTGAAATAAAAACTCAAAAATGGACACCTGTGCCAAAAAAAAAAACAATATCATCCAATACATAGCACTCCACTTCAAGCATGTATCTTCTCAACACACTTGATTTGGTACAATTGGCTATACAACATGATTGCATTGTTGTCATCACCCATCTTTGTTGTGATGACAGTCCAAATTCATCCAATATTCTATACATATTAATTTTACACAGTTGAAGAAATGCAAGAATATGCTATGACATTTATTTCAAGAAGCAGTGTACAATGTCAAAACATGGATGGAAAAATAGAATTATTCTTATCTGAGCTTTCTGGGTAAGATATAGCCATCTTGACTGAGATGGTTTATGCTAAGGGATAGTAGGATATTATATAGAATGGTAAGAAGACATTAGAAGAAGCAAGTTAGAATAGTTGCAGGAAAGGATACCATTAGAAGAAGACAGAAATGGTGAGATAGGCATGCAGAGGGAAAAGGAGTAGAAAGGAGAGTAAGTCTGAGAGATGCAAAGAGAAGAGAGAGGTAGGATGAATGAGAGGCAGTAAGTGAGGGGATAGCAAGATGAGTTAAGGAAGGATGAAACAGGGAAAAAGGGGTGTGAGAGAGCTGCACAGTTCATGTAACATAACCTGAGCACAGTTGCACTTTATTTGGGTGAATATGTGTTCCTTGAGCTGTTGTCTGAATTTTGAGTACATTTGGAAGTCTCTGACTGAGAAAAGAGTGAAGTCCAATAGCTTAAGTGCTTGGATGGAGAATGCATGGTCAATGCAATGTAGTTTTTGGAGTTAGTAGGATGAGTTGAGATTGAGAGATACCCCTGAGATTATATGTTGGGGTTTTGGTTGAAAGTCTATGAGAAAGATGGGAAGATGTCTCAAGGGAAATGGCTTTGTGAATTAGTGATCCCAGTAGGAGGTTGGCTGTCAAATGTACTGAGAGCCATTTAGCCTTGGCGAGAGTTAGACAGTGATTTTCATTAATGCGGGAGTTAGTATAAACCAAGAGATTTTATTAGATATGTTTTACAAGGTGGACCAGGTTTTCTTTCAAGCTGCAGCGAGTATGTGTAGCCCATATTCAAGTTGAGATAAGAGTATTCCTTTACTATGGCAGTTTTGTCTGGCTTGGGCAGAAGAGCTGATAGCTTGTTTGCCCAGCTGAGTAGTGTGTTAATATTTCTGCATGTGCTTTGAATGTGTAGTTGAAAGTTAAGACATGGGTCTAGCTGAATGTTAATGTACTTCAAGGATGTGATAGTTTCTATGGTGGTATTTTTAATATCTTTAATATTAAGGGAGCTGGGTGCATTCTCTAGTTTTTGGCATTGCTTTTGTTTTTGAGGGAGTGAGTATATGTTTCTGGCCTATTAGCCATTGGCTCAGAGTGTTCTTCATGCCACAACTGATATGCCTCTTTCTGTGACATCACTGGTCAATACACATCTATCTGTGATCTGTCCTGGCATGTGTTTGAATCTGTCAATATGCAAATGCTGTCAGTGATTGCATACAGGTGTTACATATCTTCCATGTAATAATGCTTTGTATTATATGTCTTCATATGAACATTTATTTTGTTCACAGTCTTGCTCTTTATGTGATATGAAAGCTTCTATAACAGTTCTTAATGTGCGGCATGCTGCAAAATCATCAGAAAGTGTGAATGAGCCTATGTTAAGACACTTTCTTATGTGTTTATGTTGTTTAGTTGAAGATGCAGTACTCTTTATTGAAATTTCGTGTAAACATGCCCAGTATAATGATTTAGTAGATGTGTGCCATGCAGCAAAGAGAACTTTAATTACTGAATGTCATGATGTCTGTATTTATATTTTTTTGTTCTTGGTAAGGACTTAATTGAAATATCCTCTATAATATTGGTTTTATCAGTGAGTACTCAATGGAGTTAGTTACCTACGTCAAAGGCTAACACTTGTCACAGGTCATTATACATTTGGTATACATTTGGTGTATTTGCAATGTAAATTTATAATGGATCACTTAGTAATATATGTCAATGCTTCCCCTGGGTGCACTGTCTGCACTGTACTGTCATGCAGTTCTTAATATTCCTCTTTGCAAAGCAGATTTCAAGGCTATATGTCAATTACAATATACTGCATTCAAATATGCACTTTAATACACTCGTTCAAGTCAGCATGTGTGGTGCAGCACTTACACTGTGAAGCATCATATCATTAGTTACATTAAAACAAATGATTCATTTTCAGATATAATTATAGCCTAACATTTCTTACATTTGCCCATTAGCTGATATCTTAACAGTATACTGCTGTCATGGAGTTTTATTTTGCCCATGTCTTGTAGGGGCGACCACTGCATTTGTAATATACACAAAAATATATCCTTTAGATATTTATAAACATCATGATATTCAGATACACAGTCAGATGATGGACTGCATTGATTTATGTGCATTTTTGCATAAGCATTATTAACATAATTCATTGTGCATGTACATACATCACATCGGCTTTAGTTATACAAATAGTAACATGTATCAGATCATTCTTCTATTTATATCCTGCTCACTGTGTATGTGTCATGTCCCTCAGTATTTCGTGACATACATACACAGAATGCATTAATACTAACTGCCTACTATTGACAACATACATGTTGTTTAAAAACTGTTTATTTTCATCACTTAATGCTATAATTTGAATGATTGCACAAGTGTACGTGACTCTTCTACATAGTTCCACATTATCACTGGTGTGTACATTGCCATGAGCACTGTCAGTATTGTTCCCTACATACACATAAGACAACACCAGCTTCAGTATTCTTTAACCTCCATGTGTATCCTAACATTAATCATGTGGATGTAATTTTTACCTTTAATCACTCTCACAATATACATCACAATGGAAAAGTAGTTTAATACAGCTGCCACACGTGCAGCTAGGCAATCTCAATACAGTAATGTGAGCGACACAAATATTACTGATTACGCCATAAAACATATATAGTGACAACTGTACGTTTAGATTTCATGAGTATAATTATACTCACATTTATGTTTTACATTACTACACAACATATGATTGGCTAATACATGTTTAAATGTACAATAGTCTTTCTATCATTACAAGTACCGACAAGCAGTAAACAAATGTCCTTTTCTGCAGTACACGGTACAATAGCTGTAGGGTTCCTTCATTTGTGTTTATACATAAGAACTTGAAAACACAGCATACTGTAATTTACAACAGATACCTTTCTGACATCTTACACAGCTGATATGCAATAACTGCAATATATACAAATATCCATAAATGTATCTACTGTCCTTGCTGTCATCTGAAATCAGCATTTAATACACATGTATCACTTTTATTCCCCTTTGTTACCCTGTTGCTTTGCATCCATCTCACATCATTTGACAGTATTTCCATTTTTATTTACAGAGTCAATACAGTAAACAAGATGACTTTTGTTACATCAATATGAATAATTATTGATGATGAAAATACTCTTTGTGCACAAATCACATTTACTACCTGACTATAGTTTCCCCATTTAGTTTCCCCATTTAATTTCCCCAGCATCTAAATATGGTGTTTGGATGTGCTCGGTCACTAGGTTTGTCTGCAGTCAACACCTTTTGTTTATATTGTCTGCACCTTTTTGAGGCTGTTAACACTTGTGCTGGCCATGAATAGCTACTGCTGAACATATAGCCTTGCTTAGCAGCTTGCATATTGAATGCGCACTGCCGCTCACCATGCTAACATGCACAAATTGTATAGGCTTTGCATGAAGTCTACGTGATTGTTAAATTGTAGTGCTTAGTACTTTCGCGGTTCTGCAATAAAGAACTTAGATTACTGTAACATTTGTTACTGTTTCAGTTTAGATAAGTAGATGCAGTCACTATTATTTTATATTTCTGTGCCAAGTGCACTCCCAGGAAACCTGTAAAGGCACACTGTCGGATAGATACATTTAAATGGAATATAGATGTTTTATTGCCAAAACCATAATGTAACTAAGTGCCTGCACTTTAGAAGAATTAACTTATCTTTTTATTTGCACCTACCTCTCATGACATCTTCATGGGCCTGTAGCCATAAAGGAAAAAAAAGTATGTTTTACAAATAATGGGATGTATTTAGAAAGGACTGAATTCCATACACACCATATTAGTTGTATTGTGCAAAGCACTTAATAACAGAGTATGAGTGAGGAACTGATGAAAGCTAAAGCCAACATACCTGACCTGTTCTGCAAAATTTATAGTATCTGTAGGATACAGAGTCCTGCCATTTGACCCATTTTTCAGATTTTGTTCTCTGCTTGCCAAAGAAATGTTGGTGAGGCCAATGCCCCCAAGTTGGAAGGATTTGTGAAATAGTTCTCTTCTACAGATAGTCAAAACCCCAAAGGCCTGTAGTTGATCCAGTGTGAGAGAGTGTCACAGCTCCAAAAACCCAAGCAACAAGGTAGTGACTCAAGCAATCAAGGCATTATAATTGGAACTGTGACCCCCCCCCCCCGACTGAATGTGCTGCCTCTTATGCAGAAGAAAACCCATACATATATTTTCTAGAGTCTTTTAGCAGTTCAGATGTGTAGAACCTGTGAGAAAGGGTTGTAGTATGGAAGCTGATACCATATCTTAACCAGGAGGAACTGCAAAGTGCTTTCCAGCATTTCACTTTATCTTCAGCCAAATGTGCCCCAGTCCACTCTTTTGTTGCTGTCTTTACCCTCTATATTGCTATGCCTCCCCAGTACCAATGCTGTGCTATTTGTGTGTATACTCCAATGTGAGACCCACCAGCTAATCTCCTGCATGCCTTTCTTTGGGGTGGGTTGAGTGCCTACAGGATACAGGACCTAACCAGCAAAAAGCACCTTTTGCCAGAGGTGTGATACTAACTCAGGACATTATCATCTCCTTACTAGCTCCCAGTATGCATCAGATTTAATATGGGGGGAGATTATTTCGATTATGTAGTCTCAGTGAATAAGGAAATGCCAAGCAAGCAGTAGACGGTCCGCTGCAGGGATCTAAAAATGCAAGAAAAAAGCCTAAGTCCAAAAACTTTGGATCTCAATGAAAAATTAACTGTAATTTAAACAAGGTAGCAATGAATTCCAAAACTGCCTGTTATATCATTAAAGCATTTTTGCAGGAAACTTTGCTCCTGCTTCTTGCTAATTATACATGATAATGCTGGGTGCATTTTGTTTTAGTGTAGGAGGGAGTACTGCTTAGCAATTTGAGACAGAGGTTTAAGACTATGTGCTGCTGATCCTAGGCTCTGCAGTAGACCTTTATTTGATTCACTCAGCCTTAACTTGAGTACTATGTGACTAGGAGTGTCATGTGTCCAGACATTACTCTTGAGCCACCTCTGAAAAGGGATGTAACAAAACCTCCGATTCAGCATTCGTCCACACTTATGTTCTTGCTATTAGAAAGCTAATTTGATGTCTTTACCCTCGATATTGCTATGCATGGAAATATCAGCTGGCACATTTCCAAGTCTCCTAATAGGGGTAGAGTTGGTCCTCATATCACACTTGACTTTTATAATATCAGATGTGTCTTGTGCTGTCATCAGCATACAGCTCCTTATCCCAAGCCTCGTTGAACACATGCATGTTACATAAGGCTGTATGGGTTTCTTTTGTCATGATTTTGACATCCTGACCCTTCAGTGGCTTGTGAATATCTATATCTGATATGGCACTTCCCTACCTCACAAGTGTTTTGTCTTTCCCCTGAAGAATGATACTCTATGCCTGTTGCACATCATGGGAACATAGCTATTTATTATGGTTTACAATTATTCCTTCCCTTACCTTTATTTTGTTTTGCAATGTGGAAGTGTGTGTGTGTGGGGGGGGGGGGGCACACCTGCCCATCATATGATGTGATGTATTGCTTTTGCAGATTATACCATGCTCTTTGCATGTATAAATCAATGATTTCATGTCCTCTCACAGTTGTGAGACAGCATATTTCTGTGTCACATGTTTGTCTTGTGGTACAAATTGTTACTTGCTTGCATTTGCCATTTTTTTTCTTAGAACTATTTTAATGAAAGTAGCCTTTTATCTGTATATGCTTATGTCTACATCACAAGGGATTTTAAGAAAAAAAAAAACAGTTTTATCTTTCCTGTGTACCTACATTTTTCTCCTTTGGTTTCTGTACTGCTCTTCTGTTTTCCGCTACTGATATTTCTCTTGCATTTTTTCCAGTGCAGGCATCTGTATGTGGTCTGGTCATTGTTGCATTAAGTTACTAAATGTGCAGTTTGTCGAGAATACTACTAGATGCTTTCTAGCTTGCCTGATTTCTCATAGGCTATGTGTCTTTTTCCATCCAATGTTTGGCAATATGTGTCACTGCACATATTTCTTGGTATGACATGCATGATAAATTCCCCTTTCTATAATACGTCTCTTGTTTCACTTTGCTCAAATGCAAATGTACCAGAAGACGGTGAAGGCAGAGGGCAGGGGTTTAGTGGGGCACTTTGTGACTTGAAAAGAGATTATTTTTTACTATTTATTGCAATAAAAAAACAAATATGTGGTACATCTTTGCATATACTCTCAACTGGATCTACATGAAGAATAATTCCACAGAAACTTCATGTCAACATTATAAAAGAAGCTATTGCCTTTCTTTGACCCATTCCAACTGTGAATGAGACACATGCCTTCATCTGAATGTGCGATCTTTGAGTTTAACATTCACTATACCTCTCGGCTGTACAGATTTTCACAGAATGTCCAGATTTTTGCCTTATATTTTTGATCCGTTTTTCATAAAATTGTGGCTTTCTGGCAAATTAATGGAGAAACATTGAAGATTGAAGTCAGAAAATAATGACAGACATTTGAGTTTTAGATTTCATACCCTTCAAAAAATTCATGCTAATGCAAAATTGTTATTCTATTAACTTTCTAAGTTTGTAAGAGCAATATTTCAAAATTGATCCTATTTGTACCACTTTTTTATGGCTTTTCCAGACTTCTTACTCTAAGAGGTTCACACAGACAGATTGTGCCCTAGGAACATCGATGAGTACAGAAAAGGAGAAGCGAGGGATTAATAGGCATAACATATTCATTAAACTCATTCCCCCCTATCCCTTTATGCTTTATTATATATACATCATTATACCACTATACAATTGTATAGCAAGGTCCAAGCCCAACGCAAATGTTCACATTTATTTTTACAAATGATTATAAAACCATAAAAGGCAGAAAATATATCACTGATTAAAGTACAGTATATTTCTATCACATTCAGACACAGACCTTTGCTCAATCTCGTCTGATTTGCTTGTCCCATCTTTAAGAATGGTTTTAGGTTACACTTTTATTAATTTGTTTCCTTTGCCATTGTATTTCTATGCCACTAAAACCTCCAGTCTAGAATCACTTTCTTCCCCATTTGTTTTAATTGCTGCCTCTTAACATGCAGATTGTGGTACTATGGCTTCTACCTCAGCAATAAAAAAAGTTTGCAATTGTCCCCATTTTTTGTGATTGTTTTCCTTCCACCCATGCATTTTTACTGTATTATCTTCTTATATAATTCCAAAATTTGATTGTCTACTCCCAATAGAAATAGTTGCTTCATCAGTGTTACATTGCCCCCAGTACTGTTCTTACCAGTTTTTCTAAGTGTTTCTTGAATTGTGTTAAGACTTGAAATCCCAAACATTTGCTGTCATGTGCTCTGTACCCACCTACACATCTTCAACATGCATCACTTACACTAGCAAACATCCTGTTCAATCGAGCTGGTGTGTAAAAATATCAGTTCAGACATTTCCATACAAGAATCTTAACTTTTCTTGCTTTAGAAACATGTCGGCATTCTAACCATTTCAGCCCAGATTTCCTTGGCTACCACCTCTTGCAGCACCTAGTCTTCATATCTCTAACTATATTTATTTCTTTAAATGTCCCTGTTTTGACAATTTTTAAGTTTATTATTATTATTTATTTTTAGGGTCTAATCCTTCCATTCTTATTTGGTTGACTTCCACTGTTATTAATGGTGCCCTCATGTTCTGCTGTTGTTTTCCTCATAATCCTATTGCATCCTACTGTCATGACCTGATATTACCATTTGGCTTTCCTCAGAATCTCAAATTCCTCTCTCTCTCTCTACATTTTCCATATTTTCAATGCATCTGTATTTGTTACCTGGACCCAGTACTTTGCTTGTATGTCCCTGTTTTCCCATTTCTAGACAAATAACTTATTTACTTTGTTCTTCCTCTCTCCTCCTATCAGAATGATATCCCCTTGCTAATTCCTTAACTAAGACTCTTAAAATAATGTCCTTACCACTGTCCTGAACTCCATTATGGCAGATAAGCCCTCTGGTGACTCCAGTCCTGCAAGGAAACACTCCCACAATCCCCCTCCTTTCGTATGCTGCTCAATCCTTTCCCAGATCATATTATACTAGTCTGAGTTATATACTGAGTCGGATAATCTCAAAATGTTTTCTAGCTGACAAGCTTTCAGATAAGATACTTGATGAAATCTAGAACTTCAAGTCCTCTCTTCTTCTTTGGTAACGTCATTATGTTGCATGCAAGCCATGGTTAACCTCCATCCCAGAAATAATATACCTTTGTTTTTCTTGACCAGGATTTAATAAATTCTGTGTAGGTTCCATGCAGAGCCTACAGGGAGAGTATTCACATACGTGATACTGTGTATCATGCTGCATCATGCAGTCTTGTGCTATGAATATTAATGATAGGTGGCGCGCATAGGCAAGCTTTTGTGGCTTGTCCCAGGGTTACTGGCAGCAAAATCTGCATGCTGAATGTGGATTGTTCCACTCAGACACTAAACTAATGAGAGGACAAAGGGCAAGCATGCATTTCCGGAAAGATATGAAGTAGGAAACAGAAATGTATATGTCATTATATATTAACTGCAATCTTCAGTGATTTCACAATAAACTACCAGTTTTACAAGGAACAGGTCAAATACATGATGCAAATATCTGGACATTCTGCAAAACTGTGGACAGTCTGCCGTTTCTGTTTTAATTAATTTTTTTTATCCTTTTTGTCTTTTTTTTATTGCCAGTGTTTGTACAATGCGCCACTTGGCATAAACATGTTTACCTTTGCTCACCTGGTTTGTGAGAAGTGCAGCAGTAACCAGACTGGAGGAATGTAACACCCAGGTTGTGGACAGGGCCCAGTCAGCCACACATATGAACTGCATACATTCAGTTAATAATATTGTGCATCACGCAACCACGGTAATAGGCATTGCATGATGATTATCAGTGAGAACCTTGCAATAACTACTAAGATAGCAGATGTCATCTCACTAATCCTGTGGCAGCAGGTGTTAAGTGTAGGGGTGGAGTGCAGATGGTACAGGATTCTAGTACAGGGTGTGCAAGTTTTGTTTTACTGAAGTGTGAGTGTAGATTATAGAAATGAAGCGCAAGATGCCTTTCATAAATTTGTATAAATGGATGGGGAGCTGTAAATTAATTCCTGGGGTACTTCCCATGTCCCTTATGGCAAAGGCAATCTGTAAAATGACTCAGTGCTACAACACCCAAGCATTCCTATTGAGGGTACCTCATCATGGGGAATATAACTCATGTGGTATCTTAAAAAGTTCAAGTTCCTCAAAGTTCCACATTGAAAGGGTATATCACACATTCAGTGTTAGGACTTTTTTAACTGGTAATACATGATAAATACAAATGAATCATGTTAATTCATTAAAATATATTTTTTACAAGTAAAAACAGCATATTTTAACCACCCTATGACCTTTCTAGCTGAAGTTGTTATTAAGCTTTTAGGAAGTGTTCCACATTTTGCCCATTTGTTCCACATTATTATGGCTAGTGCTCCTCATTTTGGAGATGGAAGGTTGAGAGCTATGGCCCAAAGACACACTACCCTGATGCTACCTCATCCAAATATCTGGGGAATTAAGATATAATATTGTCATATCCTGTGTTATTGGCTAGGTTTGTCAAGGCTCTTATGCCATTAGCCTAGTAATCACCTATGAACCCATACAAAATTGTCTAGACATCTTTTGATTGGTAATCAAAAGTTAAACTATCAGGAATATTAAATGTACATCATTATATATGAAAAAAAAATCAAAAGTTATGTGATCATGCATGGGCCCATTGACTTCAACACTGTAAATTTTTACTGACATTCTTTTGATAATTAAAAAAGGTGATTGTAAAATGGAAACTTCTATACAGAGATGAACAAAGAGGCAGTGCTTTCTCTTTGAGTTTTGCATGCAATCAAATGTGTAATCAGGGAAAGGGAATTCCTGATTGCAGACTCAAGCAGCTCCAGGAGACGAAACCCTAATTTAAAAAAAAAAAAAAAATCAAAAATATCCCAAGGTAATACCAGCTGCTGGGCTTCTGGGGGGTGCTTTTGGAAATAAAACAATCTCCTGAATTGGACAAGTATAGGCTAAAAACTAAAGGACTGCCTCACAAAGTTTGCTGAAGACTGCAAAATGGGAGTGATCAATGAAACCCTTAGCAATTTCAACATCCTGCAAGAAGGTCTTACACAGACTAATGACTGGTGCCAAAGTCATGATCTTAAACTTAATGCAAAAAAAATTATTATTTTCCCCTTTGGCAAGGGTGATGTTCCTGCAAATTACCACATCAACAGCAATAACTTAAGCACACACTCAGCGGTGACAGATCTGGACACACAGGTCGATAGCAGCCTTAACTTTGATCACTATGTCTCCACAGTGGTAAGAAGTGGATTATATATTGCTCATCTCATACATAAGGGCATTGCCTCCAGAAAAAAAGAGGTTATAACCTCTGTATACTCTTTCTTCATCAGGCCAATAATACAGTATGATGCTCCCTTTAGTATGTTCCTTTCCAAACACCTCCAGCAACTGGAGAGACCACAAAGGTACCTTACAAAGAAAATCCAGGGCCTTTAAGATCTGTCTTATGTGGACAGACTGAAATCATTGTCACTTTACTCTGTGTTGTACAGACTACTCAGAGGTGACATGTGCCTTTCACATAGAGCAATCTCTGAGCCAGTTTTAATGGAAATGCTGCATATTTGCAAGTCAAATGGCACATGGGTCACTCGCTCAGAGGACCTTAATCTGGTATATGACATCAACAGAACTTGCTGGAGAGACAGGTTTGTCTTGCAGAGGTTGCCCCACCTTTGGAACAAGCTTCCTATTCATGTTAAACAAAGCACCTCATTGGCCCTATTTAAGTATAATTTGGACAATTGGATGGGTAGCTTGAAATTCATCCTGGGGGTGTAACCTGTGTCCCTCTGAAACAAGGACAATAGGTGCTGATTTTAGTGTCTTCTTGAACCAGACACCTTTGGGAACATGGGTTGAACTTGGCTAGGCTTGTAGGGTCCTAACGCTATTAGCCTAGTAACCTCCTGTGATCCTGTGAAGATACACAACAGTTTTTGAAACCTTTCTATTGTAATAGCTGCAAGTGTAAGAGAACCGTATATATGATAAATTTGACTAGCCCATTTACACAAGTGCCTCTATACCTAATCAGCTAGAAATTGCATTGTTCTCACTGTTGCACATTATTTACTATCATGCAAACATGGTGATTGGCATTGTGGTCCCTCACCTACGATGTTTGTGAGATGGTAAGCAATGTGTAACATTTTCAAATGTTCCAAATCCAAAGTGTGTGCTCTCACAGTAAGCGTGAGACATGCAATAGTTGGGAAACAGCACCATATAAATTGCAATTGGTGGGAAATTCTCATTAGACATTGAGCTTAAACTATGGCAGGCATACCTGGAGTTGCTAGAGAGGGTGAGCACTTTCGGGCACAGTGTTGGGATGTCCAGGAGTCCAAGCTTTTTGTCAGATTCCTAGTTAGAGAACATGGGACTATTCTGGCTCAGAATAGAAATCGGAGTCCTGGAATAGTTTTTTTTAGGGCCTTAACCAGTGTGACAGGTATCCCCCACACTGGTGAGCAATGCAGACATCATTTTGATGACCTGTGGAGGAAGAAGCGGGATGCACTCAACCTTTGGACTGGGGAATGTCAGGCAGGGGACACCCCACAGATATGTAAGTATCAATTTCAGTTAATAATTGTAAGAGTTAAAAGCTGAATATAGTCAAGACTGTTATTCATAAGGGTGTACTGTGCTGTTTATCAACAGCTGCTGAGGAGAGAGTCTTGAATGTTCGATCTAGTGTCGCGTATCTAGAAAGGATGCATGAAGCATGTGGTATGTATGCATCAGAACAGCACTTTGTCTAAATAATGTTCTAATAATAATAATAATAATAATAATTTTTATAGTAATTTTGTAGCATTAAAAGTTTAAGACTGCTTAGCTGGTATTTAATAGAGTTGTATCAGATTGGCCATGAATATCACAACTATAATAGAAACTATGCATGCCGTAATCTGTAGCACAAAGCAATGGTGCTATATTCTCAAATAACAGTAGGCATACATCACTAAACTGTAAAAGGAAAAGTATGCATGCAGTAGTCTGTAGGACAAACGAGCAACATAGTATTTTGGTGTAGTCATCAATTGCAGGTTCAAAAACCACACTTCCCAAATAGACAACACTATTTTCATCATTACTGGAATGTAATTTCATACCTATGTACCAGTGTCACAAATGACCTTATGTAATTTGTAATCAGTATAATTGCAACACACGTATGTGCAATATATGCACAGGTCAAGGATGGGTGGCTACAATCTGTACTATGGGATGCCTTTGTTACAAACTGGGCAGTCTTAAAAGTAAGGAAGAAACTTGCTAGGTGATTGTAGTGTTAAAAGTAAAGGTAACAGACTAGAGTCAAATAATTGTATCGATGCTTTGTATGTCACATATGAAGTTACTAATATTCTCTTTTTTCTCTCACCCCAACCCTTTTCTCTCTTTTTTTGTGTTTATTATTTTATCTCTTTTTTGGGAGTTATTATTTTCTTTTTTGTGTGTGTTTATTTTTAATTTTTTTTATTTTTCCACAGCACAGAGTGGTAGAACAGTCCCATGAGATCCACCTGCCGCCACCTCACAGGCTGTGTCACTGCATCCCAGCACATCTGGTGCAGTACCTGGTAGCACCCCTCTGCTGTCCCTGCATTATTAGGCCCCTCAGGTAGTTCTGCCCCACAAGATAGGCCTGCAGCTCCCTCCAGGAGCAATGGAACTCACCTGTGATGAACTGTCAGGGGTGGTGACTAGGACTGTGTGCCTCACTGCTGGAGCATGTCTATGCCAGATGGAGTACCTGATCTACATCCTAGTACAGAGCACCAGTAGGAGGTGCCAGCATTGGACACTGCAACCAGTGGTGCAGTGAGGTGACAGGGATGACAATCCAGTGTGTGAGGACTAGATTGTCACTGCCAACCACCTCAACATGCATAGGAGTGAGATTTCCCATCCTTTTCCCCATTCATGGTGTTCACCGACCTCATGTGTCCTTCTCTGTCCCTGTCTCTTGTCTTGTTTGTCTTATCTGTCTGCAATTGCTTCCTTGCCTGCCAGCTTACCTCACCAAGACATTTATACAGCCCTTACCAAACATTCTTTTCTCTCTCAAAGGCACCTGTCCCACAAAAAATGTGTCCCACACACAGCTTTCCCTTCTGCACATATGTTCATTACATACAATTCTTTCAAATTCTCTATACAATTCTCTGCACAACAGATTGTGTTGCTGTCATCCCTCTCTTGGGGTGAAAGTCCAAATTCAGCCAAATTTGTATGTTTTATTCTGGAAGAAATGGATAGATATGGTTCTTTCTTACATTCTTCCTCTTGCCTTGTTTTCAATGTATACATTCCCCTGCTTGCTCTCCATTTCACCACTTTCCTGTCTTCCCCATTTCTTTTCTTTAAAGAATTATTGTGTGATGGTGCTTTGTGTGCGCCAATGAGCAGCAATTCCAAAAGGCAGCAATATAAGGAGAGATATTTAAAGTATCATACACACTTGTAAAATTATTACTTCCACCCATATTCATACCCAGTACCATCTGCCTCCAAAAACAATGAATTAACCCTTGCTGCAACAGAGTTAGTTTGATAACAGATGTATTTAATGCATTCAATAGTAAGTGACACAGTTTAGGAAATATTTCCATTTTACTTCCCCATGCTTGCTCCCCATGTAATTAATGTCCTATCTTTTCTTTAAATTTCTATGTGAAAACATTACCCCTCTGTCCTCCCCATCATTAAATCAGGGCATCCACAGTACCTGCCCTGTTCCACTTATATCTAGGAAACAGGTCATCATTGCTCTCTTAAAGGCAACAAAATACAGCCTTCATGGGATCCGATGACATCTCAGGCTGCATCCTACGTGAACTCAGGCAGGAACTTGCAGCACCATTAGGCACCCTATTCATCCAAAGCCTGATTACTGGCGTTATCTCAGCTGAGTAGAGGACAGCCACTATCATCCCTTTACACAAAGGTGGATCATCCACAGATCTGGGAAATTATAGACCCATCAGCCTAACTAACCTGATCTGCAAGGCCATGGAACAGATTATTATGGATCTCATTAACAAGGACATTGGCAACCTCCAAACACTTGATTCCACCCAGTTTGGTTATGTCAAGGAGAGATCACGTCTGCTAAATTTGGTCGACTTCTTTGACAGTCACCAAAGCCATGGACAAGGTGAAGATGGTGTACACTGCCTACTTTGACCTGGCCAAAGCCTTTGACACTATTCCCCACTCTTGCTAATAGATAAACTCTGTCAACTAGGCATCATGGGTAGCAAACTGGCTCACTGATAGAACCCACATAGTCAAAATAGGGGAAGCCACCTCAAGCAGTAGACCTGTAACAAGAGGTTTACCCCAGGGTTCAGTCATGGGGCCTCTGTTATTTGGGATATACTTTTCTGAGGTGCAGGCCAAAACCAGTGGGCTATGGCTGAGCAAATTTGCAGATGACTGCAAGTTGGGTGCTGTCATCAATTCCCCTAGTGATGTGGACATCCTCCAAGAGGGTCTCACTCAGACAAATGACTGGTGCCAGAAACATGGCCTCAAGCTGAATACCAAAAAATGCATCATCATCCGCTTTGGGGAGAGTGATGCCCCCACAAATTATCACATTAATAATAGCACCCTAAGCATACAATCAGTTGTGAGGGATTTGGGCACCCAGGTTGATAGCAACCTGACTTTTGACCACCATGCCACCCCCACCCCCATTAGGGAAACCACCATAAAAAATTTCTCCAAAGCCAACTTCATGCTTCTTAAGACGCACATGGTAAACTTCACGACACCCATGCAGATGGACAATAGAGGTACGATTGCTGAATTCTACACAAATGCACTTTATAAGCACTTACACGAGTGGATGGATCATGCTATCCCTAAGAGAACCAAGATATTATCCTCCAAACAAAGGAAGCCAATCTGGTGGTCCCCTGCCATAAACAAACTATACAACAGAAGAAAGAAACAGATGCAAAAAAGAGGAAAATCCCATGATTGGAGGAACTCCCTGGTCAGCCTCAGTAAGAAGATAAGATCCCTCATAAAATCCCCCAAAGCTAGCTACAAAAACAAAATCGCCACTAATTCTAAAGACAACCACAAAGCATTCTATAGCTATGTCAAGAATCTCAATGGCAACACTCAGATTTGCTTTGAATTATAGCAGAATGGCACTAAATATACAGAATCAGCTGATGTTACAAATATCCTGGCAGATAGGTTCAGTGTTAACTTTACTCCCCCTCTCACCCCTTAAAGGGCCCATCTCAATATCGGAAGAATGCAAAGTTCCTGTAATCATGGCTGCACAGGTAAAAAACACACTATCCAAATCTAAGAACATAGCATCCATGGGACCTAACAACATCCCAGGTTGCATTTTACATGAACTACGGAACAAACTGGCACCCCGCCTAAGCATCATGATCAATCATAGCCTCACCTCAGACCTTGTAACCACTGAATGGCACCCAGCAACGGTTATCCCACTTCACAAAGGGGGAGCCACCAAGGACCCAGGGAACTACCACCTCATTAGCCTGACGAGCCTGGTCTGCAAGGCCATTGAGTGTATCATCAAGGAACTTATAAACAAAGACATTGGTAATCTCCAAACTCTGGATCCCACCCAGTTCAGGTTTGTAAAATGCAGATCATGTCTCCTAAGCCTGATAGACTTCTTTGAAGCAGTCACCAAAGTGTAGACGAGGGTAAGGTGGTTCACACAGCCTATCTAGATCTCGCCAAGCCTTTTGACACCATCTCCCACTCTGGAATTATACATAAACTCACTAAATTAGGTATAAATCCTTACAACAACACAAGATGGAGTGCCAACTGGCTTACTGACAGAACCCACACTGTGAAAGTAGCAGACTCCAAATCTGACTTCAGACCAGTGACAAGTGGAGTACCACAGGGTTCAGTTCTGGGTCCTCTCCTGTTTGATATCTACTTGTCTGAAGTACAGGCTAACACAGAAGGTAATTGGCTAATGAAGTTTGCAGATGACTGCAAACTAGGAGCCATAATTGAAACTCTTAATAATGTGGACATCCTACAAAAGGGCCTCACTGAGACAGATGCCTGGTGTCAAAGCCATGGCCTCAAGCTCAATACCAAAAAGTACATTGTTATCCCCTTTGGTAAAAACTCTATACCCATAAACTACCACATAGGTGGTAGTCTACTTAACACCAAAAGTGTAATAACAGACCTTGGGACACAGATGGACAGTAGTCTCTCCTTTGATAATCACATCACCACAGTAGTCAGGAAATACTTCTATGTGGCACACCTCATCACAAAAGGTTTCTCATCCAGGAAAAAAGAGGTCATTGTTCCCCTTGTCACTCATTAGACCCATTATAGAGTACAACACCTCTTGTGGTATGTACCTCACAAGACATCTACAACAACTGGAAAGGCTGCAGAAATACCTCACAAATAGGATTACTGGCCTCAAATAGATGCCCTATACAGACTGTCTCAAAAAATTCCAGCTTTACTCCATTGCATATTGCCTACTCAGAGGTGATCTCTGCCTAATATAAAAAGTTATGTTAAACCCAGAGCTGTTGGACATGCTCCACTTAAAGAAATCCCAATCCCTTCAAGCTACATGCTCTAAGGACCTAAACCTTGTCACCACAATAAACAGAACATACTGGAGGGATAGATTTCTGTCCAAGAGACTTCCCATACATGGAACAAACTACCTATCTATATCAAACAAAGCTCTTCATTAGCACTCTTCAAGACAAATCTTGATGATTGGATGGGAAATTCATCCCTGGGGATTACCTCTGTGGCTCGTCTTGACAGAGCCACAGGAAAATAATTTTCTTGGGTGATGAAATCCAGGGTACCTATTTGGCTAGGCTTATATAGGCCCTAGGGCCAATAGCCTAGTACCTACCTATGAACCTATGAACCATGTTGCTTCCATTGTACGGAAAGCCTTCTACATGGCCCACCTCATAAGTAAGGGTATCTCATCCAAGGACAAGGAGGTCATAAGATCCCTGTATTCTTCCCTTATAAGGCCCATTATTGAATACAAAGCCCCTTTCGGTATGTACCTTGCAAAGCACATGCAGCAGCTGGAGAGACCACAGAGGTTCCTCACCATGAGAATCCAGGGCCTCAAACATCTACCATACACATCTAAAAGCCCTATCCCTCTACTCAGTTTCATTCAGACTTCTGTCTGGTATACAAGGTGATCATTGACGCAACCTTGATGGGACTGCTGCATATCTGCAAGTCAAGCTCCACTCTAGTAACCCACATGCGTGGCCTCAACCTGGTCTGTGACATCAACAAGATGTGTTGGCGGGACAGATTTATGTCCCAGAGACTCACCCATCTATGGAATAGACTCTGTCTCTACATCAAGCAGAGTACCTCTTTACCCTTTTTAAGTGCAACCTGGATAACTGGATGGGAAACAGAAAATGTACATATAACCACACAACCAAATGCTGGAAACCAATGTTATAAAAGAATACACCAATCGTTGAGCAAAACACTTTATACACAGCAAAGCTTTCAGGCAAAACCCTTCTTCAATACTTAACACAAAACATTAAAAAAGCAACATGCTTTAAATAGGAGCCTAAATGGTCACATGACAACAGCCAACATCATATGACCAAAAACATAGCTACTTGAATACAAGCAAACATTTAAAATATTACATAAGAAAAATAAATACATAAATTACATATTTAATTAAATAACTTAGTCCGTTGTATCTTCATCAAAATTGGTTTCAAACTAACAGTGGAATTCAAGCCTGGCGAGTGGTCAGCCACTAGCCTAATTATCCACTCATACTCCTTAATCTCTAAAAAATTATTAATATCCCCACCCCTAACAGATGGAGTAACCATATCTATAACCCTGAATTTAAAATAATGATCGCCTCCATGTAGCTTAATATGCTTAAATAAAGCGTTATTCTCATTCTCCCTTCTAATCTCAGACTTGTGCTCAATTATTCGATCTTTCAGCTTACGTGTAGTCTTCCCTACATAAAATGAATGGCAGACTACACACATAGCCAGATAAACAACATTAGTACTACCAAAATTCACTACAAATTTAAACGTATAGCTCTTATTCGTAGTAGGGTGAACGTACAGATAGTTAGGACTATCCGCAACATCCACACATCAAGAGCATTTCAAACATTTAAAAGTACCAAAGCGAGTCAAAGTATACTGGCTTAAACTCAATCTAGAATTAAGGATGAGACTAAAATCCTTATAACATATCCAACTTTTTATAGTTCTCATATTCCTGTATGAAAAATATGGCTTACTACCTAGAAGCCTATTAATCTCAGGAGAAGTCATCAAAACTGGCCAATTCTTCTCTATAATGTGTTTAATTGGATATGTTCTATTTGAAAAAGTCAAAACATATCTAATTCTATCCAACCTATGTATAGTACCATTCAACTCAGAAATTTAATGAGAATCATCCTGACTATTCCTAAAAAAGGTTTATATACAGTCTCTCTATTATGTATTGTATATGCCTTCAATTCTAACAACATTTGACGGTCATACCCACTTGCTAAGAATTCATTAAACATTTCATCTAATTGCACATAAAAAGATGAGTTAGCCGTATTAAGCCTACTCACCCTGGCAAACTGAGCCTTAACTACACCTTTAAAAACATGCGGAGCATGCATACTATCACGGTGTATGTATCTACTCGTGTGAACATCCTTCTTATAAATAGTAGTCTGTATCACACCATCATCTAAAGTAATTTTTACATCAAGAAATATAGCCTCATTTTCTGAAACAGTCTCCTTAAATGTTAAGAAGGTAGTAGTTGTATTTTAAATGTAACATAAATTCCACCAAATCATCCAAAGAACCCTTCCATACCATAAAACAATCATCGACAAATCTTTGATAAAAACAAATGTTGTCATTCAAAAATTTAGATCCATCATGTATATATTGCAATTCCCATTGATGCAAAACTAAATTTGCATATGTATTAGCAACCAGTGTGCCCATGGCTAAGCTGTAAGTATAATTGTTGGTCGAAGGTAAAAATATTATTGCTCAGCACTAAATCTAACAACAGACAAATATTTTGAACATAATTTACAGACATGGATCTTTGCGCTGTCAAAAATTCCCTAATGGAATCTATCCTGTAGCTGTTCGGTATAATCGTAAAAAGAGACACAATGTCAATAGTTACAAACAGGTATTCCCCTAAATCAGTCTTTATAACATTCAAGCTACTATACCAATCATATAATTTCCCCAAAAAATCGCCAGTATCTTTTAATATATTTCCACATCGTAATAAAAATGGATGCAGTTTTTTCTGTAAATAAACTGATATTGGTTCTGTTATCCATCCATTTCCTGGCACTATATGCCTCATGGGTGGATTAAACAAAGATTTATGAATTTTAGGTAAACCATAAAGTTGGGGAATGGTAGGACATGGCACAGTAAAGAAATGAAACAAATCTAAATCTATATCCCCATTAATCTGTAATTCATAAACATGCAAGTTGACATTACTAATATGCTTCTTGACATCATTATAAGGAATACACTTAAATGCATTATCATCATCAAGAAAATCAATGACAGCTGAAACATATTTGTCATGATCCATAATCACCACAGCACCCCCTTTATCTGCTTGTTTGATAATTATATCTTTACTTAATTGTAAATTTTTCAAAGCAGTATATTCACTATATGTTAAATTATAGTGCTTCTTCTTGATGTCAGTACCATATAAATTTCATAACTCAATCTCACATAAGTCATGAAGGGCCGTTGTAACTGGCAAACTAATCGGTATATAAGTACTGCATCTCTTACATATAGATGGCATTGAAGCAGTTGATTTAAACAAGATTTTAAGATTTATATTTCTAACAAACTGCTTCAAATCCATTAGGGCAGATACTAAGTCATCATTGGCCATAGGTATAAAGCTCAGGCCCTTCCTTAGTAAAGCAAAACAAGACTCATCCAGTACAAATTTAGAATAATTCAGGATACCTTTATTTATCTCCAGCTCAACTTCCCTTGCCCCATAGGGCTGCCGTTCTTGAGTTTGACCGAGCCGGATAATTGTCCCGTTAGAGATTTGTCCCTCGTTGTTTTGTTGTCCTGCACTTTCTCCGGTTGATCCAGTTGAAAGCATCTTTGAGAAAAATTCAAAACCAGCTGCTGGGTCTTCTTCATAGATGATTTATCACACTCTCTTGTTCTTCCCGCGGTGCTTTCCCATTGATCACAGACACTACATCACTCGCATTAGAATCCTTCTCAGCTGATAACGACGTCGACACGGAAGGTGCGGTTACAAGCACTTGATCCAATGGCATAGCAGATGAAACAAAATTTGAAGCAGAAATAGTCGCAGCTTCAGGAAATTCATCTAAAGTATTAATGGAAGTAGAACAAGAATATATACCCTTAGAAGGAGCCATCTTAACAAAAACGCCTTTAGAATCACTTTTAGGCCAAGAAAATATATGCCCTTTTTGAAAATCGACAATATCTCTTAGTAATTTACATTTTTTAACTGCTTCAAGGTGATCATCTAAATCATGCAGCCTGTCCAACATCTGTTGAAATATAGTTAACATGATGGAAAAGCAGGACATAGTCATAAGCTCATTTTCCATTTGAATGATTTCTTCTTTTAATTCCATCTCACTCTTTGAAAAAAAGTCATTCATTAACATCATATAGTCCAAACATAATTTAATATTTAGTTGTTGCCAACGTTTTAATAAGTCTGGATAGGCATTACCGTACGGCAGCATTTTTAGGATTCTCAATCCCCGTGGTACTATGCCCATATCAAGATATGCAGAAAAACTAAATCGTTGCCATTGTAGGCATTTATAAGCGCCCACCTTTCTTTCAAGCAGTTCCAACTTTTTAGTAAAAGTCACAGTACCTTCCGACCGAAAATTAGTAACATTGTCAATTTCCACAGAGGTAGTAGATACAAGGCTCAATAAGGCATTAACCTCGTTCACCAGAAGGAATTTCAAGAAACACGTTGTTTCCATGGCTGCAAAAGGCTCTCCACTAAAATGCCAATGAACCAGCAAAAAAAAGTATAAGTATATCCACACAACCAAATGCTGGAAACCAGTGTTATAAAAGAATACACCAATCGTTGAGCAAAACACTTTATACACAGCAAAGCTTTCTAGCAAAACCCTTCTTCAATACTTAACACAAAACATTAAAAAAGCAACATGCTTTAAATAGGAGCCTAAATGGTCACATGACAGCAGCCAACATCATATGGCCAAAAACATAACTACTTGAATACAAGCAAACATTTAAAGCATTTTAAAATATTACATAAGAAAAATAAATACATAAATGACATATCTAATTAAATAACTTAGTCCATTGTATCTTCATCAAAATTGGTTTCAAACTAACAGTGGAATTCAAGCCTGGCGAGTGGTCAGCCGCTAGCCTAATTATCCATTCAAACTCCTTAATCTCTAAAAAATTATTAATATCCCCACCCCTAACAGATGGAGTAACCATATCTATAACCCTGAATTTAAAACAATGATCAACTCCATGTAGCTTAATATTCTTAAATAAAGCATTATTCTCACTCTCCCTTCTAATCTCAGACTTGTGCTCAATTATTCGATCTTTCAGCTTACGTGTAGTCTTCCCTACATAAAATGAAGGGCAGGCTACACACATAGCCAAATAAACAACATTAGTACTACCACAATTCGCTAAAAATTTAGACCCATTATAGAGTACAAGACCTCTTTTGGTATGCACCTCACAAGACACCTACAACAACTGGAAAGGCTGCAGAAATACCTCACAAAGAGGATTACTGGCCTCAAATAGATGCCCTATGCAAACTGTCTCAAAAAATTTCAGCTTTACTCCATTGCATATTGCCTACTCAGAGGTGATCTCTGCCTAACATACAAAGCTATGTTAAACCCAGAGCTGTTGGACATGCTCCACTTAAAGAAATCCCAATCCCTCCAAGCTACATGCTCTAGGGACCTAAACCTCGTCACCATAACAAACAGAACATGCTAGAGGGATAGAGTTCTGTCACAGAGACTTCCCATACTCTGGAACAAACTACCTATCTATATCAAGCAAAGCTCTTCATTAGCACTCTTCAAGAAAAATCTTGATGATTGGATGGGAAATTCACCCCCGAGGATTACCTCTGTGGCTCTTCTTGACAGAGCCACAGGAAAATAATTTTCTTGGGTGATGAATTCCAGGGTACCTTTTTGGCTAGGCTTATATAGGCCCTAGGACCAATAGCCTAGTACCTACCTATGAACCATGTTGCTTCCGTTGTACGGAAAGCCTTCTACATGGCCCACCTCATAAGTAAGGGTATCTCATCCAAGGACAAGGAGGTCATAAGATCCCTGTATTCTTCCCTTATAAGGCCCATTATTGAATACAAAGCCCCTTTCGGTATGTACCTTGCAAAGCACATGCAGCAGCTGGAGAGACCATAGAGGTTCCTCACCAGGAGAATCCAGGACCTCAAACATCTACCATACACATCTAAAAGCCCTATCCCTCTACTCAGTTTCATTCAGACTCCTCAGAGGTGACCTTTGTCTGGTATACAAGGTGATCATTGACCCAATCTTGATGGGACTGCTGCATATCTGCAAGTCAAGCTCCACTCTAGTAACCCACATGTGTGGCCTCAACCTGGTCTGTGACATCAACAAGACATGTTGGCGGGACAGATTTATGTCCCAGAGACTCACCCATCTATGGAATAGACTCTGTCTCCACACCAAGCAGAGTACCTCTTTACCCTTTTTAAGTGCAACCTGGATAACTGGATGGGAAACAGAAAATATACCCCTGGAATTCCACCCATGTCCCTGCTGGACAGGTGCACCGGGTGCTGATCTGTCTAAACATGGGTTAAACCATTGGCTAGGCTTATAAGGGCCTCAGGGCCAATAGCCTAGTAACCTCCTATGATCCTATGATCCTATGAAGCAACATTTTGCAATCCCCTATAATGTCTTATAAAGCATTATTGTGTGATACTCATTTACAGCAATAGAGCACAATGCTGCTCATCCTGCAGCATTGATAAGCAATGCTACTAACAAAATACCTTAATGTATTACCTATAGCTAAGCCATTTGTTCCAAAAAGGAACGTATCATTGCATTAAGTACATCAATTCCTACAGCCGGATATTCAGTTAACTAGCAAGTGTATACAATAGCAGTTAAGTCTGCCATTTGGTGTACAGTCTGTAAAAATCAACCGAATCAGTAGCACCACCTGTTAATGAAGTGATACATGTATTTTTTTTGTTCAGATGGTACTTGGTTCGAATCCAGGTGTAAGTTAACAGTGTCAACTAATTTTACATATAAATCCAAATTCTGAAGTGTGATAGTTGTTATGGAGTGTCTAAAATATGGCTAGATCATGATAGTTTCCAATCCAACTATATAATGCTTAGAAATGGTCTTGCTGTAGCCATATGTTAATGCGTGTTGCATACCATTACTTAATAATTCTTTAAAGAAAAGAAATGGAAAAGACAGGAAAGTGGTGAAATTGGTAGTAAGCAGGGGAATGCACAAAGGGAAAACAAGGCAGGTATGTGCAGGAAGGATATAGGAAAGAACCATAGCTATCCCTTTCTTCCAGAATAAAACATACAAAGTTTGCTGTATTTGGACTGTCATCTCCAGAGAGAGTGGTGACCACAACACAATCATTTGTATAGAGATTTGGACATAATCATGTGTGTCATGAAGATACATGTGTAAAATTGAGAGCTAAATATGTTACTATATATATATATATATATATATATATATATATATATATATATATATATATATGTTTTTTTTTTTATGGGACAGGTCGCTTTTTTGTGAGACAGAGAGAGGAATGTTGGGGAAGGGCTGTAGGAATGTATGGGTGAGGTAAGCTGGGCAGGTGAGGAAGCAATTGCAGACAGAGAAGACAAACAAGATAAGAGACAGGGGTGATGAATTAGCCATGAGGTGGGTGAACACCATGGTTGGTATGAGGGTGGGGATAACGCAAACCTATGGACATTAAGTTGAGTGACAGTGAAAATCAAGTCCTCACCCAGAAGACTGTCATCACTGTCACCTCACTGCACTGATGGCTGCAGTGTCTGGCATCTCTATCTCCTTGTGTTATTTAATACAATGATGGAGAGCAGTGTCTCTAGCTGGCTTAGGCATGCACCAGCAATGCAGTACACAATCCTATGCACCATTCCTGGCAGTTCATCATGGATGATAAACTCACCACCTCCACCACTGCTCCCAAAGAGAGCCACAGGCTTATCCTCTGGGGCAGAACTACCTGAGGGACTGGGTAGTGTAGGAGCAGCAGAGTGGGTGCTACCAGGTTCTGCACCAGATGTGCTGGTCAACAGTGCTGTAGCTGGTGGAGTTGGGACAGCTGGATCCTGTGGGACAGTCCTACCTCACTGTGCTGTGGGAAAACAGCAAATTAAAAAGTAAACACAAAAGAAAAGAAAAAGAAAATAAGAAACCCCCCAAAAAAAAAGATTGAAAAGGGTTAAGGGTTGGTGTTACAGAAAAATAGGGAGAATATTGGTAACTTCATATGTGACATACAAAGCACTGATGCAATTATTTTACTCTATTATGTTACCTCCTTTACTTTTAACACTACAAACTCCTAACAAATACCTTTGTTACTGTTAAGACTACCCAGCTTCTAACAGATGCACAACATACTACACATTGCAGTAAGCAATCCTTGATGTGTGCATACATTGCACATATGCATGATTCAAATATACTGATTACAGTTTACAGCAAGACAGTGGTGACACTGCTTCACAGCTCTGATGTTACATTGCAATATTGATGAAACCTTAACATATTTAAAATATTATATATATTTAATATATTTGAGAAGATTGGATTTTGAAGTCACAACCTATGATGACTTTGTAATAATGAACTGTTGTTTTGTCCTCCAGAATAATGCATGCATACTTCCCTATCACAGTTAAAAAATGAATGCACAGTTTGATACAACTGTATAAGTAACAAATAAATTAATTGTAACTAAAATAACCCCACTGTTGGGATGCATACATACCATATGTGACTCGCATCCATGCCAATCTAGCAGCATGGATTCACACATCTGGTGCCCAGTCTGTGACAGCTGCAGAAAAAATAGAACACGACAGAATACCATTAAGCATACCAATCCTGTCTATAACCAGCTTTTAACTCCAAGTAGCTTCTGTAAGTGATACCTTCACATCTGTGGGGTGCCCCCATCCCTACATTACTTAATCCAATATATCAAGGGTATACATCTTCCTCACCCTGAGGTCTCTCTGGTGGTTTCTACATTGTTCAGCAGTGCACGGGATACAAGTATCACTGGTCATACTCCAGGCAAGACTATTACATGCCTCTGAAAATACAACAAAAAGGCCAGTAAAAAAATATACAAATCACCAGCTTGAACTTTATTAACAAGAACGTCTCAAGTCTCTAGTGCTTCAACAAGAAATGCCTTCTAGGTGCTCCTAGAAGGCATTTCTTGCCAAAGTGCTAGAGACTTGAGGATGAGGACAATGAGGAATTCCAGGAGAATCTTCAGACACAGGGCAACTCATAGCAGAGTAACTGAGGCACAGTCAAGGGGTGCACAGGTTGAATCTTACACAGAGGGTGACATCCTTGATATGGGTGCAACTTCTTCTCAGTCCCAGGAACAGCTTCCAGATAGGCTTTGTTATATGACCAGTTCAATGCTGTTGTATAGTAAAACAATTGAAATAAAAGTTACTTCTGTGCAACTTGTGTTTTTTTTTTTTTTGGGGGGGGTGAATATTAGTACACTGATAAGCTTGGTTTGGAGTTGTCAGCCATATTATTCTTTATTATTTATTTATTTATTTTATTTTACATTTGTTAACCGGGCTAGTCTAGCTGGATACATATCCGTTTTCAGTAGAGGCCCGAGGAGAAAAGCTCCAAACAAACAAAATAGTCAGTACATGTTCAAATAGATACAAAATAGTGTTACAAAAAAAGAGAGTACAAATAACATTTACAAGATGAAAAAATGACATAGAAATTATATAGGAGAAAGACCCCACTGTTGGGATGCATACATACCATATGTGACTCGCATCCATGCCAATCTAGCAGCATGGATTCACACATCTGGTGCCCAGTCTGTGACAGCTGCAGAAAAAATAGAACATGACAGAATACCATTAAGCATACCAATCCTGTCTATAACCAGCTTTTAACTCCAAGTAGCTTCTGTAAGTGATACTTTCACATCTGTGGGGTGCCCCCATCCCTACATTACTTAATCCAATATATCAAGGGTATACATCTTCCTCACCCTGAGGTCTCTCTGGTGGTTTCTACATTGTTCAGCAGTGCACGGGATACAAGTATCACTGGTCATACTCCAGGCAAGACTATTACATGCCTCTGAAAATACAACAAAAAGGCCAGTAAAAAATATACAAATCGCCAGCTTGAACTTTATTAACAAGAACGTCTCAAGTCTCTAGTGCTTCAACAAGAAATGCCTTCTAGGTGCTCCTAGAAGGCATTTCTTGCCAAAGTGCTAGAAACTTGAGGATGAGGACAATGAGGAATTCCAGGAGAATCTTCAGACACAGGGCAACTCACAGCAGAGTGACTGAGGCACAGTCAAGGGGTGCACAGGTTGAATCTTACACAGAGGGTGACACCCTTGATATGGGTGCAACTTCTTCTCAGTCCCAGGAACAGCTTCCAGATAGGCTTTGTTATATGACCAGTTCAATGCTGTTGTATAGTAAAACAATTGAAATAAAAGTTACTTCTGTGCAACTTGTGTTTTTTTTGGGGGGGGGGGTGAATATTAGTACACTGATAAGCTTGGTTTGGAGTTGTCAGCCATATTCTTCTTAAATTAATACATTATGCTGATTGAGAGGAGTACATGTAGTACCTCCTGTTTTGCTGTTAAATGTGATGATGTCAGCCTTACCTCTTGCTGAACTTCTTTTAAGACTGTCAGGAATCCAGCAAGATATGCCTCCTGCAGGTGGTAAACCAAATCAAGTTATTTCAGAACTGCAGATCAATTTCTAGTAATCTAATGTGTCAATTTAGGCCTCTTGTGTGTATTGCTGTACTGTCTGTAATTGCAGCAGCATTGTTAGTTGTTTAGCATATATTGCACCATAGCAGTGCAGGTATTAATGTATGCCTATGTCTCTCCCTTTTTATCACAGGTAATCATGGCAGTGAGAGTGTGGGCCATGTACCCCCTGATGTCAATGTCTCATCAGACACTGATGATGATGATGGTGAAACTGAGGCACAGTCAAGGGTGCACAGGTTGAATCTTACACAGAGGGTGACATCCAGCCACTCCCTTTACCCCCCAACAGAGACAGTAGGCCTACACCTAACTAGTCCACAGATATAAGACAGATTGAGGGCAATGATATTTAACAGGGAAGTGTGGCTACTGCAGCTTCAGTGTCTGTTGAGTCTGTTCATAGCCAAAATGTTAGTGAGGTGCGATGTAGGAGGGTTGACAGAGATGTTCAGTGGGGGCCTGCTTTCCATCCTCTACCTGCTGCAGGTGTTTCTTTCCATGTCACTCAATGTATGTTTAGGGCCATCACGGAGACACAGGCACATTCAGAAAGATGCTCCAGACAAATGCTCAGGGCTCTGGATGTGGCACAATCTGACATGCGTGACTGCCTCAATTGTGTTGCCAAGTGATATACAGCCTCACCACAGGCTTTGTCCCTACGAAATGGTGCACTGCTACAGTCATCCCTCTCCACAAGGAAGGAGCGACTACAGAACCCAGGAACTATCACCCCATTAGCCTGATGAGTCTGATATGCAAAGCTATGGAACACATCATTATGGACCTGGAAGTAATAAACAAGGATAAAGGGAATCTCCAAACTATGGATCCTATACAGTTTGGTTTTGTGAAGGGTAGATCATGCCTGCTCTATTTGGTTGACTTCTCTGAGTCAGTCACCAGAGCTGTGGATGAAGGCAAGGTGGTTCATACAGCCTACCTTGATACCATTCCCCACTCAGGAATCATAGAAAAACTCATTAAGCAAGACACTGACCCCTAAATCACTAGGTGGGTTGCAAACTGGCTCACAGATAGAACCCATAGTGTGAAAGTAGCTGACTACAATTCAGACTGTCGATCAGTCATGAGTGGAGTCCCACGGAATTCGGTCCTGGATCCTTTCCTGTTTGGTATCTACTTCTCTGAAGTCCAGGCCAACACAAAGTGACTCTGGCTGACAAAGTTCGCAGACAATTGCAAGTTGGTAGCTATTATTAACTCCCCAAGTAATGTTGACATCCTACATAAAGACCTCAGTGAGACCAAAGATTGCTGCCAGAACCATGGCCTTAAGCTCAATGCTAAAAAAATGTGTCGTCATCCCCTTTGGGAAAAACCTGGTTCCCTTGAATTACCACATTGATGGTAGTCCACTGAATACAGGAGGTGTTATAAGAGATCTAGGAGCACAGGTTGACAGCAATCTCTCTTTTGACCTCCACATTGCCACTGTGGTCAGAAAGTCCTTCTATGTGGCACATCTCATTACTAAGGGTTTTGCATCCAGAAAGAAAGAGGTCATTGCTTCCCTCTACTCTTCCCTCATTAGGCCAATCATTGAATACAATGCCCCATTTGGCATGTACCTCACTAGATACCTACAACACCTGGAGAGGCCACAGAAGTACCTCACAAAAAAGATCCTAGGCCTTAAACACTCATCCTATATGGACAGACTCAAAAAGCTCCAACTATTCTCTCTCATATTGCTTACTTAGAGGTGATCTCTGCTTGACTTACAAAGCCATGTCTGACCCAGCTCTGTTAGAAATGCTACATTTGAAGAAATCCCAATCTCTCTGCACCACACACTTTGAGACCACAACCTCATTATCACAATCAAAAGAACATGCTGGAGGGACAGGTTCATAACCCAGAGACTGCCCGTGCTATGGAATAGACTTCCCATACATGTCAAGCAGAGCACCTCACTGGCCCTCTTCAAGAGAAATCTTGATGAGTGGATTGGAAATTGAAAATTCACCCTGGGAATCACTCTAGTGGCTCTACTCAATAGAGATAGTAGGAATCAAGGTCGGGTTGCACAATGCCAGGGTAATCTTATGTGCTAGGCTTGTAAAGGCTCCAGGGCCATTAGCCTAGTACACACCTATGAACCTTGAACTTATTCCCTGGATTGGTTGAATGACACATTGGAATTAGCAGTGTCTGTGATGGACCAAGGAGTGTCTTTCCTGGAACAAGTAGTGTCTATGATGGAACATCTGCTGAGAGGAGAATCGTGTCCTTGTGGCATAGGTCAGCAACAACATCTGCTGAGAGCCAACATGGCCATTCCTGATCAAAATCCCATAGTGGCAGTACTTCTGCTGATCCACCTGAGAGTGTGATGTCCATACTCAGATGTGGCAGGCCATGGGGTTGAGGTCTTTGTAGTTCCGGTGAAGGGAGTATGCCCAGCAGACATTGGAAACGCTCAAGTAGCAGCACTCCATCTGACTTGGGCATGCCGGTGCTAGTGCAACTCTTGACGGAGACAGTTCTCATGGTCAGGGGTGACAACACTGAACTGCACCTCTACCATGCGTGGACCACACCTGTCCAACATAAAAATGATGTAGTGCTAGCACTGAGCTTGGCTGTGTTCATGTAGACTCTCACATGCCATTTTCACATGGAGGACCCTTACAGACACACAAACAGCCTGCCTGCTTCTGTTTCTCCCTCACACAAACTCACTGACCATTTGTGTCAGCCTAGACCTCCTGCCTCCCCCCAGCACTCTGTGCAAGTTATGATAACTGTGCCCTATCCCTGTTTTCTTTCTTTTGGATTCAGAGATACAAAAGAGTTGTGTTTGATGCACAGGGTGCATAGCTACATTAGTGCCTAATAAATTTGCATTTGTGTTGTTGAACTGATAATTTTACCTGTCAGTTATATTTGACTTGCCAAGTGATACAGTGGATAGAATCATCATGACAGTACCTTCTAGTGTATTCTCTTGTAAAGGTTTTGAAGTCAGGAACTGCAATGTGTGTCATTACTTTTATAACTTTTCTCTTTAATGTTTTCCAGTGCATGCACATCATAAGACATACCATCACATGCAGATCTCAGGATTGTATGACAGTACTGTAGTCAAACTCATCAGAACAGTAAAACACAGGGTCTACTAATCATGACATGATGTATGTGGGTAGATTAAAAGACATGTCACTGTCAACTGTCTGGTATCGCATTACATTCTAACTGTTATTCTAAGCCTATTACTTTTGGTTTAAACACTTGAGCTTCAGGCTAGTTGTCTTACATTATGAAGATTTATAGTCTACACTCTGGTGGGAGGAGAGGGCACCTCTGCCCTTTAGAGATGGGAATTAATGGTTGAATGCTTATTGTGGCTGTTGTTCTAAGTCTCTTTGTTATGGTTTAAGCACTTGGTCTCCAAACCAGTTATTTTACATGAGGAAAGTTAGTAGTGAAGATTCTTATGGCAGCGGAAGATAGCCTACACCCTTCTAAGTTGGAAATTGCTGGTTGAAGGCTTATTGTGCCTGTTATTCTGAAAGTGTCTTAGTTTGGATTTAAGCACTTGTGTTCCAGACCACGTATTTCCCACTAGCAAGGTTCATTGTCTACCCTCTTGTTAAAGTATTCTACTGGATTATTGCTTTATTTAAAATATTTGTTCTTCTGTTCTGATTGTGATTTTCTGCATTTTGGATTTCTAGGACTTCTGTATTTTATAGCATAGGCCAAATTCAGGATTGCTAAATCTAGACTGGTATCATTGGAGCACTAAAACCAGCCCTGTTAGATTAAGAAGGCCCCACTGCACCCTTGTGGCAGAACTGTGTAGCCAAGAACCCATCTGACTTGTGGATTGCTGGAATAAATCTCACTGTTAGCCTTTCCCCTGTTTTACTTGTTTAGAATAGTTTAAATTTGCTTGTATTCCAGCATTGTCTTCTGAGGTGTTTGCACTCAGTTTACTGTAGCTGATCAGAAGTTGCACTGCTGCCCTGTAAGCAACTGAGGTGTGCATTGTGAAACACTGACACATTTTTGTAACTCTAGCCTCCATAGAATAGACACATTTTGTTAGTCTTACACCGAAACCTGGTCCATCCAACCCATCCCCACTCATCACTACAGTATATACCTTCCATAATGGATTGACAGTTTCCCACTACTTCTCCAGGTAGCCTGATTAATATATGAATCATGAGGCACCACAGGAATTGCCTCTTGTATACTAACAACCAGTTACTGCTAAAGCAAACTAATGCAACACATGAGAGCTGTATCTATACTATAAATTTGGAATAAATTCTCTCACATAACAAAAAAACAGATATTAAACATGTTGTTAGCACACACAATTAACCCGTTGCACATAAACTCCAATACATAAACCAACATACGTGGAGGTACCTGCTAGAAACCTAACTAAAGATTGGAGACCTTCCAAGTGCAAACCTACTGCACACAGTGAAAACCTAAAAGACTCCACTACACATAATACACACACCAGGGTGTCAGCCAATAAGGCCCTCAGGCAAAACACCTCAAAACCAAATGTCTTGCTCATAAGAGACTCCATAGTGAGACAAACAGATGTCCCCCTTGCCAGGCTGGACAAGGAGTAGGTCACAGTCATTTGTGGGACAAGTGCCAGGGTCCATCAGATCATGCACACACTCAAGTCTCTCAACAAGAAGTGTTGTTATGACTCTGTCAGGGTCTATATCATGTTGTTGAACTCTTAAAAGTTCGAACATCATAAGGTCGACATCATATGATCGAACTTCTAAAATTTCAAACATTTCAACAGAGATCTCTGTACAGTGCAGAATGGGAAGATTCCCCTTTTCTGCATTGTAGTGTGATCTCAGAGTTGGTATATTTAAAGAGCGGGGGTGCGGAGGGCACAGCCCTCCATGTGGGGGGTGCATGGGAGCTTTCACCCCTGCATAAACCAATCAGGTAGGTTTTTTCTTTAGGTTATTTTTTTTTATTACATTTTCAAACTTTTAAAAGTTCAGTCATATGGTGTCGACCATATGACATTTGAACTTTTAAGAGTTCAACAATGTGATATAAACCCTGACAGAATCATAATGACACTTCTTGTTGAAAAACTTGAGTGTGTGCATGATCTGATGGACCTTGGCACTTGTCCCACAGCTGACTGTGACCTACTAGGGACAAAGCCTGGGACAACTGGCTCAAAACCAAAACCCCCTCTACTAGACAAAAATGCATAGAACTACGCAATAGAAACAAAAAGCTTAGGACAAAATCCAATACTACCAGTCTGCCCTTACCTCCTCCCAACATAACCCCAAACCATTCTGGTCCTCAATAAACTCCATCCTCCACCCAGGTAAGGTAAGTTCACCCACTCCTAACTTAAATCACTCCTCCAAAAATATTGCTACCTCTTTTACCAATCACTTCACACAAAATGTACTCTCACTAGCTAGACAATATAACCCCCACCCCCATAAACCTACACCGTCAACTACAACTAACAATCTCCCCACTGGCTTCTCTTTCTCTCCTGTTCCTACCTCCAAAATAAAACGACTACTAACTAAACTTAAAACCACCAGATTAGCAGCAGACAACCTCCCAAGTGAATACATTCAACTTGCAGCTGATGCTCTAGCCTACCCCATATCACTCTTGATTAACAGATTTCTGTTAGAAAGTTATGTTCCCACACCATGGAAAGTCTCACACATAATTCCCCTATACAAAGGAGACCCCTCCACAGATCTATCCAATTACCGCCCCATAGCTATTCTCTTGCCACTCCCCAAAATACTAGAGAGATGCATTCATTCTCAAGTCTCAGATCACCTCCTTCCTAACAACCTCCTCTCCAACACACAACATGGTTTCCTACCTAACCATAGCACCACCACCACCTTACTATCTTTCTCTAACACTATCCTACAAAATAAAAATGCAGGTTATCTCTTCTCAGCTACCTTCCTAGACCTCTCTAAAGCTTTCGACATGGTCCCACACAAACAACTCATCTCTCGTCTCAATAACCTATCCTTCTCTCAACCAGTCATCAACTGGTTTCAGAATTACCTATCTGATCGCCAACAAGCAGCTGTTTGGCCAGATAACCTATCCCCCCAACAACCAGTCTCCATAGGGGTTCTCCAAGGGTCCATCCTGGGTCCCCTACTCTTCTCTATTTTCACCAATAATCTAACCTCAGCCACAACACATGGCACACTCATACAATACACAGATGACTCAACCATCATCTGCACAGCCCACTCCCTACCCAAACTGTAAAAAGTCATACAGAAACCATTTTCTTCTATTGAAACTTGGTTATCTGATCCCCAACTAATACTCAACCCAGACAAAACAAAATTACTAATCTTCCAACCCACCAAACTTACCCTAGATAGTTCTCACTTTAACATTACAGCAAAAGACAACACCACCACCCATCCTACAGAACACACCAAATTACTAGGCGTAGAAATAGACAATAAACTGAACATTGACGTTCATATTTCCATGATCATTAAAAAAGTGCATAAAAAACTAGGAGCATTATATAGAAATCAGCAACTACATACCAAAGCAGCTAAAATTTTAGTAGCACATTCTCATCTTATCTCTACCCTACTCTACGCCTCTCCAATATTTACTAACCTTAGACAATGCGACCTAAATAAGCTCGAAACCTGCTACAACAAAATCGCCAAATACACCACAGGGGCTTCCTACCGTACTCACCACTGTCTCTCACTAGCAGAACTGGGCTGGCTAGAGCTCCCCCACCTCCTTTAATGGTACCAGCTCGCACTCACCCACAAACTAATAAACCAACCACTAAAAGTCCCATTCGTCCAGAATCTACTCAAACCCTACATAACCATGAGACCACTAAGATCTAGCCACAAAAACCTCCTACAGGTCACAAGAGCCATTAACTCTGCTGGAGAAGCATTATTCTCCTGCACTATAGACAAACTCTGGAACTCCCTCCCATCCTCAATTACCTCTGTAACTTCTTGCACCCACTTCAAATCCTTACTAAAATCACACTTCAAAACTTTCCAGATATACCCTTGCAACCCCCACTCTAATACCATCCACTCCACCCACCCACTATCTCTCTCGGCCCCCTATCAACAACCTACTCTTAGCAAGCTTGGCTACTCATGTTCCCAGCTACCTACCACATAATACTATCTTCTTGTAGCAACAACTGCTAATGGCTATTATGTACCTCAAAAACAGATTGTATCAATTGTTCACTGATGAATCTCAACTACATTTGTAACCATGTTTAGTATATGTCACCATATTTTAAAATTGTACTATGTTCTACAGCTGTTTTACATCTATGTTTTATTCTTGTCTTGCGTCCTTAGCAGGACTAATGTCTATATTTAAATGCTATGTTTTTTAACTGTATAATGCAAGTAATACTTAATGTGGAGCTTTTCTCATCGGGCCTCCACTGAAAATGGACCTGTGTCCAGTCAGACTCTCCCCGTCAACAAATGTAAATAAATAAATAACATGACACTGGAACTTTTAAAAGTTCTATATGTAATATAGACACCTCTGTCATAGTCCATGTTGCAGTGAATGCCTGGAGACATACCTCACTGTACTATATGAAGGTGCGTGCCTCCCCCATATTCTCCTTTTTAGGCAATGTCAGGACAACAAAAGTCTCAACGTAAAATAATCCACCGCAGACAAACTAAAGGTTATGCTGCTTAATGCAGGGAGTTAAATCAGAAACGGCACTCAGTGGAATAACTCTTTACCTTGGAAGATGCCCATGTCTATGCAGTCACACAGATATGGTTTAAGGCCACAGAGAGCATGCTGGCTATGCAGGGGTATAACACCTTCCACATGAGGTAGAGGTGTATACATCTTCATTAAAGACAAATACACACCAAGAATGGTCAAAGAGTACAACTCTGTGGTGCTACTCCAAGTCTAACTAACTGTATGTAAAACCCACTTCAATATCATTGATAGTTACAGGTTCTCCACAATGAACTACCTAATTGAGTCTCTCACTAGACAGCCACAAATCTCAGTTTTGTGTGATTTCATCTTTCATTTCAATTTGGAGTCATATGTGTGCACAAACACTCACACCCTAAAGTTCCTGGACTCTATTAATACACATGCTGTGTAATAGATATTCTGCACAATCACAAGGAGCTTGAATGTCCTAGACTTATTATTGACCAATATAGTGGTTCTCTGCACTAAACCCTGTGTGCTGCCCCCTCCCCCCCCCTCGGTCAGGTCAGATCACAATTCAGTCTTGTTCACATTCACAGTAATTCTCAACACCTCCTGAAGAGCAGAAAGGATGAAATATTTCTATATAGCAAACTATGGGCTACTAACCAATGCCATAAAGAGTTGCACCTCCCTTTCTACCACTGTCAACAATGACTGCTATACAGAGGTGTACATAAATGACCTAATTAAGTGCTTTACAAATTTGTAGCATCGGCTGAATATGAATGGATGAAAACAAGTTCTTAACAGAAAACAAGCCACCATACTGAGTATCAAGCATTCATATGTTATACAAGTGGAAGAAAGTAATGTCTAAGAATAAGAGGGAACTGAGTCAGCAAATGAAGGACACCTTCCACAGCTTGAACAGGGAAATTATCTATCTTGTAAAGTCCACTAAAGCCATGTAAAAACCTAAAGTAGCATCCCTAGCTAAAGATAACCAGGAGGCATTCTATAACTACGTTAGACAGCAAAAAATGAAGACCCAGCTTTGTGCCCAACTAGTAGTGGATGGTACCACTCATACTGAACCTAAGGACATTGCCAAACTACTACCAGACAGTTTGGGGCATATTTCACCCCCCCTGTCTCCACAAGACAAACCCCAAAGCATACCTGTCACCAGTCATCTGCCTAATAATTTCCTATGAACCTAAGGTTATGCCTTCCTGGGCTCCAGGTCAGTGTCTGATCCTGTCCTGGTGAGATGGTTGTATATACAATAATCTGATATAGCTGATTACATCAGCATTGTCTGCTGAGCATATGGTGATAATAGTGTCCCACATGCTGGTGTAGGTGAAAAATTATCTCTGTAATGTCAGGTAATATCTGTCACACACACACACACACACACACACACACACACACACACACACACACACACACACACACACACACACACACACACACGCGCGCGTGCAGGTGACTGCAGTGTGAACAAAACCCTTGCCTATGCAAGCATACAGAATATAATACTCAGTACTTTACACAAGTGCTGCGTCACAAGTTTGGCTTTACATGGCTGTAAGTGAACATATGATAGATGACATCAGCAGATCATTTGGGGGATAATAGGTTGTGAGGCCTGCATAAACACATTGATTCATAGGTTCATATAAAACCAGTAGCCTAACTGTACAGTGCTTCCTATGTGTGCAGAAGCCTAGAGCAAGATGGTCAGCACCACTGACTGACCCTGTCCATGAGGGAGCAAACAACATTATATATTTTACTTTGTAATGTGGTTGATATGTGTGTGTGTGTGTGTGTGTGTGTGTGTGTGTGTGTGTGTGTGTGTGTGTGTGTGTGTGTGTGTGTGTGTGTGTCTGAAAATACTGAGTTCCCAGGGCTGTATTGTTTGGGGGGGGGGCAACCCTGAATTTGAACTGTCACCTCCAGAGAGAGAGGTGACAATGACAGAACCATGTTGTTTAGCCAAGTTGACCAAATCAATTGTATCAAGTAGATATGTGTGTGACATAGAGAGCTATGTATGAGGCAATTTTTTTAAGAGAGAGAGGAATGTTGGGGAAGGGGCACAGGGACACAGGTATGTCTGAGTCAGGTAGGTTGGCAAGGTGAGGAAGCAATTGCTGACAGACAGGACATACAAGACAAGAGACAGAGATGGTGAACACCATGGTTGGGGTAAGGGTGTAGACCTCACAAACCCATGGATGTCAAGCTGGGCGACTGTGAGAATTGAGTCCTCACCCAGTAGACTGTCATCACTGTCAGCTCACTGTACCAATGGGTGTTTATTTGCCTGCTTATGGAACAAGTGTTAAGAAACAATGTAATGCTTTTCAATCATGCAGTGCATTGTCAGATAGAGGGTGTGGCCGTGGGAACATCTAGCGTGAATAGCTATGTGAACATAATCGTAGCAAATTGGGAGCAACAATATAAGTTAGTGAAAGATGGCAACAAATAGTTTTTTATAAGAGATTTGTGGATGATCTTTTCCTATTATGGAAGGGAACAGAAAAGGATTTATTAACTTTCCACAATGAATTAAATGATAGTACGCCCTTCCTAAAATTTGAACTTAAATTTTCATCAAACACCATTGACTTCCTTGATGTAAGGATAGCTAGAGACCACAATGGGACATGGTTGACTAGATTATAAAGAAAAATTTGTTACAAAAATACATTTATACATAGGGATAGTATGCACCCTAGCCACATCTTTAAAAATGTAGTGAAGCGGCAGGCACTTAGTGCCCAGACTCATGGCAGAGAATGAAACATTTCAAAATGAAATAGGTGATTTAAATATGAAGCTCAGGAAGAGAGGTTATAAGGAATAAGATTTCAAAAGTACTATACAAGAAATTCAAGAACTGAGACATACTAAAGGAAAACCCTATTTTTCAGGTGGAGGAGATGAGCAGGTGATTATACACGAGCCCATTAAGGACAAATTGAGGACATCCACTGCTTATGCTAGCAATATAAACAACAAGAGGGATGTATTAAAGAAATATTGGCCAGTGTTAACATCAGAACCAAAAATTAGAGAGGTAGTAGTGGATGGACCCAGTTTTATATATCGAAACAAGAAAAAACTTGAAAAGAATGTTGTGCTACAGACCTAAAATAGGAGAACAACATGGGGAAGAATATGGTAACTTACCCTGTGGAAAGTGTAACCAATGTGGATACATAGAGACCACCAATAAGTTTACATATCCTGCCACAGTAAAGGAATATAAGTTTATGGTTAAGGCTAACTGTCATACAAAGAATATTGTATATCTAGCAATTTGCACCCATTGCTCGAGTCATTATATAGGTAAGACCAACAGAGAATTCAGAAATCGTATAAGAGAGCATCTTTTGAGTATTAGGAATAAAGATAATACCAATGCTCTAGCAAAACACACTATGGAACTAGGAGAAATCCATTCCTTTAAATTCATGGTGATAGAAATAGTTAAGGAAAATAAAAGAGGGGGGATATCAGTAATAAAACTGAGACATCTGAAGCAAGATGGATTATCTGGTTGCAGGCCAGCAGAGGCACTGGACTCAATGCCAGAGTTCCACTAAAGCCGATTTTGAAAAATAGGGGAATTCATAGATAAATGATATATAATGATATAAATGTTAGGTGATATAACTTCCCCCATAACACAGAAGGAATTTATTATAGCAATAACCCACGCCTGGGTGTGGGTAATGCTAAATTTACCCACGGTTGGCGTGGTTTGGTCCCAAGGGCGAAGCCCGAGGGACCAAACAAAGCCAACCGTTGGTAAATTTAGCATTACCCACACCCAGAAGTGGGTTATTGCTATTATACCATGACATTATTTAAGAAAAGAAACTATTACTTTTCTTAAATAATGGCATAGTATAATGCCTGTTTACTGCCCTTCCGCAGATGTCTGGCATCCGCGGCAGTTCTGATGTACTGCGCGCCTGCGCAGTACATCAGAGTTGAGCAAAAACAGCGGAGAAAGCAAGATCTCCGTTGCTTTTAGTGTTTGCTATGTTAAATGAGTTTAACATAGCGAGACAGTTTAAAATAAGCAACGGACATCTCCGTTGCTTATTTTAAAACTGTCTCGCCATGTTAAACTCATTTAACATAGCGAACACTAAAAAAGCAATGGAGATCTTGCTTTCTCCGTTAACACAAACACTGTCTCGCTATGTTAAATGGGTTTAGCATAGCGAGACAGCTTTAAAATAAGCAACGGATCTCCGTTGCTTATTTTAAAGCTGTCTCGCTATGTTAAACCCATTTAACATAGCGAGACAGTGCTTTAAAAAACCGAGTTATACTAATGGAAAAAAGTCTGGGCAACCGGACCTTTTTCCATTAGTATAACTCGATTTACAACGGGCACGCTGGCCAATCAGCGTGCACGTTTTGGGGGGATCATGGTATAATAATGTTGTTTCTGTTGGTTTTGAAAATTCATTAATGCTGTTTTTCTTCTTCTTGGTGATATTTATTGTGGTTGTATTAATAAGATATTTTATATATTTTACAAAATTATGCAATTTCTAACTGTTTTATGAAGTCATATTAATTATTAGGAAGTTATATATACAAATATAATGATTTTAAATAATTATACATAATGTTTAAACTTTGTCACTTTAAAATATGGGAGGAGAGCTTAAATAATTTGAATGATTCAATTAAGAAAAATGTGGTATATATAGGGACTGTTTGTGCTTCGTTTTATTTAATGGTCTGAAGAAGTGTCAGTCATTCCCATGAAAGCACTCACCTATTTTGAATGAATAAACAGTTGGATTTTTATTACTACATCATGATTTTATTACTGCATTGTGATATCCTTCAGCATTGTGTATGACCCTTGGAGAATTGTGTGCTATCAGTAACTGAGCTTTGTTTCCCCCAAAAGAAGAGTACACCTTTGTTCCTGCCATAACAGTAACTCAGCTATGCTACCCCTTAAAGAACAGTATATGCATGTTTGTGCCATCCAATCTGGACTTCATTTGTTGACAACTGCATATCGTATTATTCTCAGTCAATATCCTCTCACATGTTAAGGCCAGTGTTATAAAATAGCATACACACTGCATGTGTTAGATAACTGATGAATGATCAAAAACACAGAAAGGTAACACAGAGCTGTATATTTGTAAACATAATTATGACAGTTGTGTGATCACTAACTGCTGTATGTCCAAATATAGTAAAGAGAATTAAAAGTATAAATCACAGCTGATGGATTAATAGCAGTGTACATTGTGTTGCAGTTGATTGTGTGAAGAATGACTTCATTTCATTGATGCAAAACTGTTTGTATGGCAAAGAGAACTAAGGCATCCTGCCTGTTTTTCTGAAGCTGTCTTGACGTGAGGGTTCAAATCCTGACATATGTAGACATTTTCATGTGTACTATCAATTTATACTGTGTTTTATAGATTTTGTGTATGTGTTCCTTAGTTTTACTATTTTTTTCCTCTTTTATCTACTTTTAATTCCATTTTTTCTTTCATGCAGGCCTCCCAACCTGTTGTCTCCCACATGGGCTGCAAACTTACATTCCTCAGATATACCTATGTCCCTTCCCCAACATTCCTCTCTCTCTCTCTCTCTCTCCCAAAAAGACAAAGGGCACTTGTCCAAAAAATTGTCCCATAAATAGCGGTCCATGTTGCAAAAGTGTCTATATGACACACTTGATTTGATCCTACTGGCTATACAACATGATTACGTTGTTGTCACCTCTTTCTCTCTGGAAGTGATTATCCAAATTCAGCAAATCTTCTGGACATATGGCTAACACACTCAAGTGCGCTAGCCGTTTAAAAGCATTTATAGCATTTACTGTCTGTTTTTCCTCTGTTTTCTGCAAAAAAAAAAAAAAAAAAAATCTTGTTTTCCCGCCTTACTGAACTAAAATAGTCCAGTCTTCAGAGTTTGCTGATCTCTGGGCTTTGGCTTGGTTCCTGTGCTATTCCATATCCTTATTTGGATAAAGGGAAGCTTCTTTGTTCACCAGTGGGAGTGGGGAGCACTGAGCAGCCTATTTGTCCCTAGAGCAGTGGTTCCAGACAGAAACTTGTAGTCTATTGGCCATTTTGGGTCAATTCCTAGCTCTTTTCAACCCCCTGCTATAAAGCCCGCTTTAGCGCTCTTTTGCATGATTTAGCGCGGAGTTGCCCATAGAGCACCATCGGGCAGCACCGGTTAAAAAAGGTTAAACTATTTCTGGCTCCGTAAAGTCTGCTCTTCAATTTTTCCCTTAGAACTTCTCTACTTGCAATCTAAACAGTCTATTCTCTATCTCAAAAGCTCAGCACTTGCTCCTAAAGCATTTTTATATAGGTAAAGTACTTGTGTACTAAACAAAGTACTACATTAGCCTAGAATCCCCTTGAGTACCCATTTCCCTATAGGTCCCTTCTGACTCAGTTACACAGCAAACTTTTTCACTTTTTCTAGCATGTCAAGGGTCAGTTGCTAGCGTCCTCTCCTGTTCAGCTGGTGAATCTGGGCATCTTGAGGCAATGTTACAATTGCCTCATGTACACAGACAACCCACTCCTTCTCCAACAAAACACAAATACATGTGAGAGATGCAACTATATAGCCAAACTGGAGGCTGAGCTCTCTCAACTCAGGACTGGCAAGACCAGACAGGAGGAGAAGGAAACCACGCACACCACAAACCCAGTTTCACATAGAACTATCACAACTGCAAAACAAACACATAAACACACAAAGACATACTCGGAGGCACTGATCAAAAATCTACCAAAACTACAGAGGCCTCCAAAGCAGACACCCAAGCAACTGCCACCTCAAGACATAAGACATGCAACACATAGTTCTCAAAGTCAGTGTGCTAAACAGTCACAGCCCTTAAGGCCAAACACAATGCCAGACACACTTGTTATAGGTGACTCCATAGTCAGACACACTGACGTCCCACTCACCAGACTGAACAAGGAAAAGATTACAGTAAGCTGCCTGTCAGGCGCTAGAATCCGCCACATAACACAAGCACTCAGGTCACTCCACAGCAAGTACAAGTATGACTCAGTCATTGTCCATGCCGGTGTGAACGACCTGAGACGTACCTCCCTGGACTACATGAAAAGAGACATAGAGGAGCTCTCAGATTATGTAGCCCAGACCGCTATGACCCTGACCCTGAGCAGTATCCTACCCTCACCAAGAATGATGCCACAATACAGAGATAAAATGATCAGCTTTAATAATTGGCTTAATTACTGGTGTCATTCTAAGGGGATCCAATGTCTGTCTGCCTGGGATGACATGCTTGACAAGCCACGCTGCTTCGCAAGGGACGGCTTGCACCTGTCACCCCTGGGCTTCCGGATATTGGCAAAGGCTCTTGCCAGCCCCATAGTTCCTTTTTTAGGCAAGGCTCAAATGATAAACTTACCGCCCTAGAAAACAAAAATGGAGAAAAACTAAGGGTAATACTGCTCAATGCCAGAAGTCTAAACCTCAAGATGCACGCCCTCAAAGCCCTCCTCAGTATGGAGAACATCGATGTCTGTGCTGTGACTGAAACCTGGTTCAAGGCTCCTGAGAACACCCCAGCACTATCAGGTTATACCTCATATCATGCGTTCCGGCCCCAAAATCCGGACCAAACCACAAAAGGAGGGGGAGTATCCATATTCATAAAGGATACCCACACCTCCAGGTTAGTGGCAATGCACAAAGCATCAGAGACCATCCAGGTGCAATTAACCATAGGTAAAACTGCCCTACAGTTTGTAACATGCTACAGACCACCTTCTCAAACTCAGGAAACCCACACAGCCTTCCTGAAGACACTGGAGAGTATGAATGTCTCTCCAAACACCATCATATTGGGTGACTTCAACTACCCAAACATAGACTGGGAACATTACTCAAGCCGCAACACCCTAACCCAAAGGTTCCTTGAGTTCATAAACTCAAATGCTATGGAACAACTAGTCACCATTCCCACAAGAGGAGAAAATATACTAGACCTGATCATCACAAACATGGGGACAAAATGCTCCACACTGGAAGTATATCCCTCATTGGTGAGATCAGACCATAAATTAATCTCACTGGAGATCCACATCCCGCCCCCACTCCCAGCAAAAAAGACCACAGTGAAGAACTTCTCAAAATCAAACTTCACACTTCTTAAGACTGGAGTGGTATCCTTCAAGGCCCCCGAGCCAGTGGAAACCGCAACCCACGCTGTTGAAACCCTTACAAATGCCTTCTATGAGCACCTCCAGGAATGTATGGATCAAGCAATCCCTAATAAAATCAAGACCCTTTCCACCAAAGGCAGGCGCCCAGTCTGGTGGACCCCAGCCATAAACAAACTCTACAACAAGAGGAGAAAGCTACTATATGACAGAGCAAAATCCCTAAAAGGGAAGGCATCTCTGATCAATACTAGCAAAAAACTACGATTACTCATAAAATCATCCAAGGCCAACTGTGAGAGAAAAATCGCTAATGACACAAAAGACAGTCATAAAGCCTTCTTTAGCTATGTTAGAAACCTGGGTGGAAACTCCCAGATATGCTCAGAATTAGTCCAAAATGATAAAAAAATCACTGAACCCACAGACATTGCCAATATACTGGCAGACAGGTTCAGTGCAAATTTCTCCCCTCCCTCCCCCCCAAAAGGAGAAATATCTATCCCACCAGAGTCTAGCCTCCCAAACATCTCAGATGCCCAGGTGAGAGCTGCTCTCTCTAAAGCAAAAAACACAGCATCAATGGGACCGGACGGTGTCCCCGGCTGTGTGCTACATGAACTCAATGAGGAACTAAACCCACACATAAGGCTGCTGTTTAATCTTAGCCTTACTACAGGATACGTGCCAAAGAATGGCGTACGGCAACTGTGGTCCCACTCCACAAAGGCGGTGCTTCTACGGACCCTGGAAATTACCGCCCCATAAGCTTGACCATCCTTATCTGCAAAGCTATGGAGAGGATCATAATGGAACTCATAAATAAAGACATTGGGGACCTACAGACACTGGATCCTACCCAATTTGGCTTTGTCAAGGGCAGATCCTGCCTCATGAACTTGGTCGACTTTTTCGAAACAGTCACTAAGGCCATTGATGAGGGTAAGGCAGTTCACTCAGCCTACCTTGACCTAGCAAAAGCGTTCGACACAATACCCCACTCGGGCATCATAGAAAAGCTCACCAGCTTAGATGTAAACCCATATGTCACAAGATGGGTTGCAAACTGGCTCAAGGACAGAACACACATGGTTAGAGTTGCTGGTGCCATGTCAGACTCTAAGCCGGTCACGAGCGGTGTCCCACAGGGCTCAGTCCTGGGCCCCCTCTTGTTCGGCATTTATTTTTCTGAAGTGCAGGCAAACATAGGGGGATTGTGGCTGACAAAATTTACAGATGACTGCAAACTGGGCACCATAATTGACACTCCATCAGACACAGACATCCTCCAGAGAGGTCTCATAGAAATGGATAACTGGTGCCAGAGCCATGGCCTTAAGCTAAATGCCAAAAATGTATAGTCATACCCTTTGGGAAAAACAAGGTAACCCCTAATTACCACATAGGTGGTAATCCATTAAACACGGAAGAAGTTATCAGGGACCTGGGGACCCAAGTTGACAGTAACCTCTCTTTTGACACTCACATTGCCAAAGTGGTTAGGAAGACCTTCTACATTGCCCACCTGATCATGAAGGGATTCACATCCAGATCAGGAGAGGTCATTGTACCCCTGTACTCTTCACTTATCAGACCAATGATTGAGTACAACGCCCCATTCAGAATGTACCTTACCTGACACCTGCAGCAGTTGGAAAGAACCCAAAAGTTTCTCACCAAAAGGATAAAGGGGCTCAAACATATGTCATACGATGCCCGACTGAAGAAACTCCAGCTCTATTCAGTCACATACCGTCTGCTCAGAGGTGATCTGTGCCTGACATACAAGGCCATGTCCAACCCGGAATTAATGGACATGCTCCACCTCAAAAAATCCAAATCCACCAGAGCCACGAGAGCAAGAGACTTAAACCTCAACACGGATATAAATAGGACGTGCTGGAGGGACAGATTCATCACCCAGAGACTCCCTACACTATGGAACAGAATCCCAGTCCATGTGAGGCAGAGCCCCTCACTGACTCTGTTCAAGAGAAATCTTGACGAGTTGATGGGAGATCGTAGGTTTACCCCGGGAATCATCTCTGTATCACTGCTGGACAGAGGCACAGCAAACTAATGGGTATAGTATTCTCATCCTAAGGGGTGGTGAAAGCCACACACACTCTGGCTAGGCTTATAAATGCCCTAGGGCAGATAGCCTAGTATGAACCTATGAACCTATGAACCTATATGATCAGATTTGCAGGGAATCTTCTTAGTATACATCATATATTCACAATACATGCATGTGTTGTCCACCCCCCCAAACAATTCAGTTCTGGGGCTCAGTATTTTATACACACATATATCAACCACACTACAAAGTGTAATATGTAATGTTGTGTGCTCCCCCATGGACAGGGCCAGTCAGTGGTGCTAACAACATTGCTCTGCTAAATTCAAACATCTGACTATGCTCAAAGAGGGTACTTGTGTTTTTACTTGACTAGACTTCTACACACCTAGGACACACTCTACAGTTAGGCTACTGGTCGCATATGAACCTATGAATCTATGTGCCTATGCAGGCCTCACAACCTGTTGTCCCCCACATGGCCTACTGATGTAATCTATCATAAGTTCACATGCAGCCATGTAAAGGTCGGACTTGTGCTGTGGTGCTTATATAAAGTACTGAGTTCTATAGTTTCAGAGGTTCATAGGTAGGTACTAGGCTATCTGCCCAAAGGCATTTATGTGTTGGCTTTCACCACCCCCTTAGATTAGTTCCCTGTGCCTCTATCCAGCAGAGCCATTGAAGTGATTCCTGGAGTAAACTTTCTGTTTCCCATCCACTTGTCAAGGTTTCTCTTGAAGAGGGTTAGCGAGGAGCTCTGCCTAATGTAGATTGGAATCTTGTTCCAGAGCATGGGAAGTCTCTGGGACAGGAATCTATCCCTCCAGCATGTCCTATTTATTGTTCTAGTGAAGTTTAGATCACTGGAGCATGTGGCTTGAGGGGATATAGTTTTCATTAGGTGGAGCATGTCCATCAATTCTGGGTTAGACATGGCCTTGTATGTAAGGCAGAGATCACCTCTGAGTAGGCGGTATGCAACTGAGTACAGCTGGAGTTTCTTCAGTCGAGCTGCATAGGGCATCTGCTTGAGGCCAGTGATCTTCTTGGTGAGGTACTTCTGTGGTCCTTCCAGTTATTACAGGTGTCTTGTAAGGTACATCCCAAATGGGTCATTGTACTCTATGATGGGTCTGATGAGTGATGCAAAAAGGAGCCAATTGACCGCTTTCGATCTGAATGCAAACCCTTTTGTGATTAGGTGGGCCACATAGGATTTTCTAACCACTTTGGCAATGTGATTATCAAAGGAGAGGCTACTATCTACTTAGGTCCCCGGATCCCTTATTACATCTTCTGTATTTAGGGGGCTACCACCTAAGTGGTAGTTTGTGGGTACTTTGTGTTTTCCAAAGGGGATGACTATGCACTTTTTGGCATTTAGCTTGAGGACATAGTTTTGACACCAGGTATCTGTCTCAGTGAGACCCTTTTGGAGGATGTCTGTGTCAACCGGAGAGTCAATTATAGCCACTAGATTGCAGTCATCTGCGAACTTGGACAGCCATAGTCCTCCTGTGCTTGCCTGTACCTCTGAGAAGTATATGCTGAACAGGAGTAGTCCTAGGACTGAGCCCTGGGGAACGCCACTTGTAACCAGTTTAGAGTCAGACCTAGCTCCCGCAACATTTACGATGTGGGTTCTGTCCATGAGCCACTTGGCAACCCATCCTGTGACGTAGGGCTTTATGTTCAGGCTGGTGAGCTTGTCTATAATACCTGAGTGGGGAATGGTGTCGAAGGCCTTTGCAAGATCTAGGTAAGCTGTGTGGACCACCTTTCCCTCATCTATAGCCTTGGTAACTGTCTCAAAGAAGTCCACCAGGTTAAGGAGGCATGATCTGCCCTTAACAAAGCTGAACTAGGTAGGGTCCAGTGTTTGGAGGTTCCCAATGTCTCTGTTAATGAGATCCATGATGATGCACTCCATAGCTTTGCAGGCAATGCTAGTCAGGCTTATAGGGCGATAGTTCCCAGGGTCCGTTGTGTCTCCCCCTTTGTGGAGCGGAATAACCATTGCTGTGCACCACTCTGTGGGCACATAACCTGTGGAGAGGCTGAGTTTAAACAGTGTGTTTAGGTGAGAATTTAGTTTATCTTTGAGCTTTTGTAGGGTGCAGCCTGGGACACCATCCGGTCCCATTGATGCTGTGTTTTTGGCTTTGGAGAGGGCAGTTGTAACCTGAGTGCCTGTGATTTCAGGGGCACTACATTCTTTTGGTATAGTTATGGGGCTTTTGGGGGTGAGACAGGGGTGAGGTTTGCACTGAACCTGTCTGCCAGGATGTTGGCTATATCGGTTGGTTCAGTGTATTTTGTGCCATTCTGCACTAACTCCAAGCAGATCTGAGAATTGACACTTAGATTCTTGACATAGCTAAAGAATGCCTTGTGGTTATCTTTAGAGTCCTTGGCAATTTTTCTTTCAAAGCTCGCCTTGGATGATTTTATGAGGGAATGTAGTTTCTTGCTGATAATGATCAGGGATGTCTTTCCTTCTTGGGATCTTACTCTTTTCTTTACTAGTTTCCTCCTTCTGTTGTATAGCTTGTTTCTGGCAGGGGTCCACCAGACTGGTTTCCTTTTCTTGGAGGAGTGAGTCTTGGTTTTGCTTGGGATAGCACGATCCATGCATTCTTGTAGGTGCCCATAGAGTGCATTAGTAAAGGATTTTGCAGCTTGGACAGCGTCATCCTTTAGCATAGGGGCTTTTAAACTTCTCACCTCGGTCTTAAGTAACGTGAAGTTTGCTTTTGAAAAGTTTTTCACGGTGGTTTCTTTGACCAGGGTGGTGGTGGAATGTGGATATCCAGAGTGATTAGTTTATGGTCAGATCTAACCAGCAAGGGGTTGACCTCTGGTGTGGAACACTGGTTGCCCATGTTGGTGATGACCAGGTCCAATATGTTGTCACCTCTGGTGGGGATGTTGACCAGTTGATCCAGGCATTTGAGTTTATAAATTCTAGGAAATGTTGGGTAAGGGAGTTTGTACTTGAGTAGCTCTCCCAGTTAATGTTTGGGTAATTGAAATCACACAATATCAGGGTGTTTTGTAGGACCTTTATGTTTCCCAGTGTTTCCAAGAATGCGGAGTGGGGATCCTGGGACATGGTAGGTGATCTGTAGCAAGCTATAGTTTGAATAGCAGTTTTGCCCATTGTTAGTTGCATGTAGATGATCTCTGAAGCATTGTGCTGTGCCACTAACCTGGAGGTGTGGGTACCCTTGATGAATATAGATACTCCCCCACCTTTTGTATTTCGGTCCAGGTTTTGTGGCAGAAATGTATGCTATGAGTTTTAGCCTGATAGTGCTGGGGTGCTCTCTGGAGCCTTAAACCAGGTTTCTGTTACTGCACAGATTTTCTCCATACAGAGGTGTGCCTCGACTGCGTGCATTTTGAGGTTTAGACTTCTGGCATTGATTAGCATTACCCTCAGTTTTTTGTTACTTGTGCTATTTACGGCAGTGGGTTTGTCTTTGGAGCCTTGCCTAAAAAAGGCACTATTGGGGTGGCAAGAGCCTTGGCCAGTATTCGAATGCCTAAGGGTGACAGGTGCAGACGTTTCTAGCAAGCAGCGTGGCTTGTCTGACAGACAGTGTATCCCCTTTGAGTGACACCAGAAGCTTAGCCAATTGCTGAAATTGATAATTTTTTCTCTATACCATGGTATCATTCTTGGTGAGGGCAGGATGCTACTCAGGGTCAGGGTCATACCAGCCTGGGCTACATGATCAGAGAGCTCCTCCATGTCTCTTTTCATGTAGTCCAGGGAGGTATGGCTCAGGTCATTCACACCAACATGGACAATGACAGAGTCAAATTTGTACTTGTTCTGGAGTGTCCTGAGTGTTTGCGTTATGTGGTGGATCCTGGCACCCAACAGGCAGCTAACAGTAACCTTCTCCTTGTTCAGCCTAATGAGTGGGACATCAGTGTGCCTGACTATAGAGTCAGCTATTACTTGTGTGCTGGATATGTTATTTTGCCTTAAGGGCTGTGATTGTATGGCACACTGGTTTTACAAAGTATGTGTTTCATAGTTTGTGTTGGGGGTGGAGGTTGCTTGGATGTCTGCTTTGGAGGTCTCTGTTGCTTTTGCAGATTTTTATATAGAGCCTCTGAGTATGTTTTCGTGTATTTATGTGTGTTTTTTGCCGATGCTGGTTTCACAGGTCTATGTGAGACTGGTGGTGTGATGCAAGTAATTCCCTTCTTCTCTTGACTACCTGGTCTAGTCCTGGGTTGAGAGAGCTTAGCCTCCAGTTTGGCTGTATAATTGCATCTCTCACATGTATTAGTGTTTGGTGGAAAGAGGAGAGGGTTGTCTGTGTACATGAGGCATTTTAACATTGTCTTAAAATGCCCAAATTCACCAGTTGGACTGGAGAATACACCTGAAACTGCCCTTTGGACATGCCTGGATAGGTACAGTGAACTGTTTTACTGATTGGCTAGTAAGGTCGAATAGAGAGCCTTATGCTTCCCTACAGTATAGGGGGAGTCTAGTGCTAAGGTTCATTACTGCTTGCTATGAGTTTTGAGCAAGTGCTGGTATGAGAAATGAATGGTTTGAGTGCTTAAGTTGAAAGTTTGTCTAGTTCCTAGTGAAAAAATTGAAGAGTAGACTTTGTGGAGCCGGGAATATTTATACCCTAGCTAACCAGTGCTGCCTAGCATGCAAAACTGTGCAAATATGGGTATTATAGCAGGGAAATGAAAGAGATAGAAATTAGCCCAAAATGGCCAATAAACTACTAATTTCCGGGCTGAAACCACTCCTGCATGGACAGATAGGCTGCTCAAAGCTTCCTCTCTCACAGTGAACAGAGAAACTTCCTTTTATCTAAGTAAAGTATGGGCAAACAAAGAAACTTGTAAGACAGCCCTGAATTCAGCACTAACCTGAAAACTGGACTATACTAGCTTAAAAAGGTGGCAAAACAAGTATACTTTTTTGTTTTGTTTTTGTTTTTTAGAAAATAAAGCAAATACAATAAAAAACACTTGAAATACACATAAATGGCTATCACACTTGAGTGTGTAGCCTACAACAGTTAAACACATAATTTAAGCACAAAAACAACTTTGTTAAAGTGCAGGCAGTAAAATAAGTACAATATGTAGCTGAAACAGCAGGAGCTTGCTGAGCTGTAGACTAGCACAAAAAACTCACAAATGTGGGTTTTATAGAAGGGAAATGAAAGAGATAGAAATTAGCCCAAAATGGCCAATAAACTACTAATTTCTGGGCTGAAACCACTCTTCCAGGAACAGATAGGCTGCTCAAAGCTCCCTCTCTCACAGTGAACAGAGAAACTTCCTTCTATCCAAGTAAGGTATGGGCAAACGCAGAATCTTATAACACAGCCATGAATTCAGCACTAACCTGAAAACTGGACTATACTAGCTTATAAAGGTGGGAAAACAAGTATATTTTTGTTGTTTTTTTTTTTCAGAAAATAAAGCAGATACAATCAAAAAAACACTTTAAATGCACAGAAATGGCTATCACACTTGAGTGTGTAGCCTACAACAGTTAAACAGGTAATTTAAACACAAAAACAATGTTGTTAAAGTGCAGGCAGTAAAATAAGTACAATATGTAGCTGAAACAAGGTTTTTAAATCACAGAAACTCTAGAAAACCGGCGTTTTAGGTGGAATTAGCTAAAGGCAGCAAGAAAATGCAAAAAAAATTATACTTAACCACTCCAAAGTCTCTCTTTTGTCTCTCTGCTGCTGTAGAACTCTGCAGGGCACCAGGCAGGAGCTTGCTGAGCTGTATACTAGCGCAAAAACCTTGCAAATGTGGGTTTTATAGCACAGAAATTAAAGAGATAGAAATTAGCCAAAAATGGCCAATAAACAAATAATTTCTCGGCTAAAACCACTCCTCCAGGGACAGATAGGCTGCTCAAAGCTCCCTCTCTCACAGTGAACAGAGAAACTTCCTTCTATCCAAGTAAAGTATGGGCAAACAAAGAAACTTGTAAGACAGCCCTGAATTCAGCACTAACCTGAAAACTGGACTATACTAGCTTAAAAAGCTGGGAAAACAAGTATACTTTTTTTTGTTTGTTTGTTTGTTTTTTAGAAAATAAAGCAGATACAATAAAAAAACACTTGAAATACACAGAAATGGCTATCACACTTGAGTGTGTAGCCTACAACAGTTAAACACGTAATTTAAGCACAAAAATGACTTTGTTAAAGTGCAGGCAGTAAAATAAGTACAATATGTAGCTGAAACAGCAGGAGCTTGCTGAGCTGTAGACTAGCACAAAAACCTTGCAAATGTGGGTTTTATAGCAGGGAAATGAAAGCGATAGAAATGAGCCCAAAATGGCCAAAAACTACTAATGCCTGGGCTGAAACAACTCTTCCAGGAACAGATAGGCTGATCTAAGCTCCCTCTCTCACAGTGAACAGAGAAACTTCCTTCTATCCAAGGAAGGTATGGGCGAACATCAGAAACTTGTAACACAGCCCTGAATTCAGCACTAACCTGAAAACTGGACTATACTAGCTTAGAAGGGTGGGAAAACAAGTATATATTTATTGTTTTTTTTTTTTTTTTCAGAAAATAAAGCAGTTACAATCAAAGAAAAAAATTAAATGCATAGAAATGGCTATCACACTTGATTGTGTAGCCTACAACAGTTAAACAGGTAATCTTAAAACTAAAACAACTTTGTTAAAGTGCAAGAAGTAAAATAAGTACAATATGTAGCTAAAACAAGCTTTTTAAATCACGGAAACTCTAGAAACTGGCATTTTAGGTGGAATTAGCTAAAAGCAGAAAGAGAATGCAGAAAAATGATACTTAATCACTCCAAAGTCTCTCTTCTGTCTCAATTCTGTTGTAGAATTCTTCAGGGCACCAGGCAAGAGCTTGCTGAGCTGTATACTAGTGCAAAACCTTGAAAATGTGGGTTTTATAGCAGGTAAATGAAAGAGATAGAAATTAGCCAAAATGGCCAATAAACAACTAATTTCTGGGCTGAAACCACTCCTCCAGGGACAGATAGGCTGCTCAAAGCTCCCTCTCTCACAGTGAACAGAGAAACTTCCTTCTATCCAAGTAAGGTATGGGCAAACACAGAAACTTGTAACACAGCCCTGAATTCAGCACTAACCTGAAAACTGGACTATACTAGCTTAGAAAGATGGGAAAACAAGTATACTTTTTTTTATTTTTTTTTCAGAAAATAAAGCAGATACATTAAAAAAACACTTGAAATACACAGATTTGGCTATCACACTTGAGTGTGTAGCCTACAACAGTTAAACAGGTAATTTAAACACAAAAATGACTTTGTTAAAGTGCAGGCAGTAAAATAAGTACAATATGTAGCTGAAACAATCTCTGCTGTAGTACTCTGCAGAGCACCAGGCAGGAGCTTGCTGAGCTGTAGACTAGCGCAAAAAATTTGCAAATGTGGGTTTTATAGAAGGGAAATGAAAGAGAAAGAAATTAGCCCAAAATGGCCAATAAACTACTAATTTCTGGGCTGAAACCACTCTTCCAGGAACAGATAGGCTGCTCAAAGCTCCCTCTCACAGTGAACAGAGAAACGTCCTTCTATCCAAGTAAGGTATGGGCAAATGCAGAAACTTATAACACAGTAATGAATTCAGCACTATCCTGAAAACTGGACTATACTAGCTTATAAAGGTGGGAAAACAAGTATATTTGTTGTTTTTTTTTTTTCAGAAAATAAAGCAGATACAATCAAATAACCACTTTAAATGCACAGAAATGGCTATCACACTTGAGTGTGTAGCCTACAACAGTTAAACAGGTAATTTAAACACAAAAACAACGTTGTTAAAGTGCAGGCAGTATAATAAGTACAATATGTAGCTGAAACAAGATTTTTAAATCACAGAAACTCTAGAAAACTGGCATTTTAGGTGGAATTAGCTTAAGGCAGCAAGAAAATGCAAAAAAATTATACTTAATTACTCCAAAGTCTCTCTTTTGTCTCTCTGCTGCTGTAGAACTCTGCAGGGCACCAGTCAGGAGCTTGCTGAGCTGTATACTAGTGCAAAAACCTTGCAAATGTGTGTTTTATAGCACAGAAATGAAAGAGATAGAAATTAGCCAAAAATGGCCAATAAACAACTAATTACTGGGCTAAAACCACTCCTCAAGGGACAGAGAGGCTGCTCAAAGCTCCCTCTCTCACAGTGAACAGAGAAACTTCCTTCTATCCGAGTAAGGTATGGGCAAACACAGAAACTAGTAACACAGCCCTGAATTCAGCATTAACCTGAAAACTGGACTATACTAGCTTAGAAAGGCGAGAAAACAAGTATTTTTTTTTTGTTTTATGTTTTTTTTCAGAAAATAAAGCAGATACAATAAAAAAATCACTTTAAATGCACAGAAATGGCTATCACACTTGAGTGTGTAGCCTACAACAGTTAAACAGGTAATTTAAACACAAAAACAATGTTGTTAAAGTGCAGGCAGTAAAATAAGTACAATATGTAGCTGAAACAAGGTTTTTAAATCACAGAAACTCTAGAAAACCGGCGTTTTAGGTGGAATTAGCTAAAGGCAGCAAGAAAATGCAAAAAAATTATACTTAACCACTCCAAAGTCTCTCTTTTGTCTCTCTTCTGCTGTAAAACACTGCATGGCAGCAGGCAGGAGCTTGCTGAGCTGTATACTATCGCAAAAACCTTGCAAATGTGGGTTTTATAGCACAGAAATGAAAGAGATAGAAATTAGCCCAAAATGGCTAATAAATTACTAATTTCTGGGCTAAAACCACTCCTCCAGGGACAGATAGGCTGCTCAAAGCTCCCTCTCTCACAGTGAACAGAGAAACTTCCTTCTATTCAAGTAAAGTATGGGCAAACAAAGAAACTTGTAATACAGCCCTGAATTCAGAATTAAACTGAAAACTGGGCTATACCAGCTTAGAAAGGCGGGAAAACAAATATACTTTTTTTTGTTTGTTTGTTTGTTTTTTAGAAAATAAAGCAGATACAATAAAAAAACACTTGAAATACACAGAAATGGCTATCACACTTGAGTGTGTAGCCTACAACAGTTAAACACGTAATTTAAGCACAAAAATGACTTTGTTAAAGTGCAGGCAGTAAAATAAGTACAATATGTAGCTGAAACAGCAGGAGCTTGCTGAGCTGTAGACTAGCGCAAAAAATTTGCAAATGTGGGTTTTATAGAAGGGAAATGAAAGAGAAAGAAATTAGCCCAAAATGGCCAATAAACTACTAATTTCTGGGCTGAAACCACTCTTCCAGGAACAGATAAGCTGCTCAAAGCTCCCTCTCTCACAGTGAACAGAGAAACGTCCTTCTATCCAAGTAAGGTATGGGCAAATGCAGAAACTTATAACACAGTAATGAATTCAGCACTATCCTGAAAACTGGACTATACTAGCTTATAAAGGTGGGAAAACAAGTATATTTTTGTTGTTTTTTTTTTTTCTTTTCAGAAAATAAAGCAGATACAATCAAATAACCACTTTAAATGCACAGAAATGGCTATCACACTTGAGTGTGTAGCCTACAACAGTTAAACAGGTAATTTAAACACAAAAACAACGTTGTTAAAGTGCAGGCAGTATAATAAGTACAATATGTAGCTGAAACAAGATTTTTAAATCACAGAAACTCTAGAAAACTGGCATTTTAGGTGGAATTAGCTTAAGGCAGCAAGAAAATGCAAAAAAATTATACTTAATTACTCCAAAGTCTCTCTTTTGTCTCTCTGCTGCTGTAGAACTCTGCAGGGCACCAGTCAGGAGCTTGCTGAGCTGTATACTAGTGCAAAAACCTTGCAAATGTGTGTTTTATAGCACAGAAATGAAAGAGATAGAAATTAGCCAAAAATGGCCAATAAACAACTAATTACTGGGCTAAAACCACTCCTCAAGGGACAGAGAGGCTGCTCAAAGCTCCCTCTCTCACAGTGAACAGAGAAACTTCCTTCTATCCAAGTAAGGTACGGGCAAACACAGAAACTAGTAACACAGCCCTGAATTCAGCATTAACCTGAAAACTGGACTATACTAGCTTAGAAAGGCGAGAAAACAAGTATTTTTTTTGTTTTATGTTTTTTTCAGAAAATAAAGCAGATACAATAAAAAAAATCACTTTAAATGCACAGAAATGGCTATCACACTTGAGTGTGTAGCCTACAACAGTTAAACAGGTAATTTAAACACAAAAATGACTTTGTTAAAGTGCAGGCAGTAAAATAAGTACAATATGTTGCTAAAACAAGCTTTTCAAATCACAGAAACTCTAGAAAAATCTGTGTTTTAGGTGGAGTTAGCTAAAAGCAGGAAGAAAATGCAGAAAAATTATATTTAGTTACTCCAGAGTCTCTCTTTTGTCTCTCTGCTGCTGTAGAACTATACAGGGCACCAGGCAGGAGCTTGCTGAGCTGTATACTAGCACAAAAATCTCACAAATGTGGGTTTTATAGCAGTGAAATGAAAGAGATAGAAATTAGCCCAAAATGGCCAATAAAATACTAATTTCTGGGCTGACACCACTTTTCCAGGGACAGAGAGGCTGCTCAAAGCTCCCTCTCTCACAGTGAACAGAGAAACTTCCTTCTATCCAAGTAAGGTATGGGCAAATACAGAAACTTGTAACACAGCCCTGAATTCAGTACTAACCTGAAAACTGGACTATACAAGCTTAGAAAGTTGGGAAACAAGTAAATTTTTTGTTTTTTTTTTTTTCAGAAAATAAGGCAGATACAATCAAATGAATATTTTAAATGCACAGAAATGGCTATCCCACTTGAGTGTGTAGCCTACAACAGTTAAACAGGTAATTTAAACACCAAAACAACTTTGCTGAAGTGCTGGCAGTAAAATAAGTACAATATGTAGCTAAAACAAGCTTTTTAAATCACAGAAACTCTAGATAATCAGCGTTTTAGGCGGAGTTAGCTAAAGGCAGGAAGAAAATGCAGAAGAATTATACTTAATCACTCCAAAGTCTCTCTTTTGTCTCACTGCTGCTGTAGAACTCTGCAGGGCAACTGGCAGGAGCTTGCTGAGCTGTATACTAGTGCAAAAACCTCGCAAATGTGGGTTTTATAACAGGAAAAATAAAGAGATAGAAATTAGCCGAAAATGGCCAATAAACAGTAATTTCTGTGCTGAAACCACTCTTCCAGGGAAAGAAAGGCTGCTCAAAGCTCCCTCTCTCACAGTGAACAGAGAAACTTCCTTCTATCCAAGTAAGGTATGGGCAAACACAGAAACTTGTAACACAGCCCTGAATTCAGCACTAACCTGAAAAATGGACTATACTAGGTTAGAAAGGCGGGAAAACAAGTTTTTTTTGTTTTTTTGGCTTTTTTTTCAGAAAATAAAGCAGATACAATAAAGAAAGCACTTTAAATGCACAAAAATGGCTATCACACTTGAGTGTGTAGCCTACAACAGTTAAACAGATAATTTAAACACAAAAATGCCTTTGTTAATGTGCAGGCAATAAAATAAATACAATATGTAGCTGAAACAAGCTTTTTAAATCACAGAAACTCTAGAAAATCGTCATTTTAGACAGAATTAGCTAAAGGCAGAAATAAAATGCAGAAAAATGATACTTAATCACTCCAAATTCTCTCTTTTGTCTCTCTGCTGCTGTAGAACTCTGCTGGGCACCAGGCAGGAACTTGCTGAGCTGTATACTAATGCACAAACCTTGCAAATACGGGTTTTATAACAGGGAAATGAAAGAGATAGAAATTAGCCCAAAATGGTCAATAAACTACTAATTTCTGGGCTGAAACAACTCCTCCATGGACAGATAGCATGCTCAAAGCTCCCTCTACCACAGTGAACTGAGAAACTTCCTTCTATCGAAGTAAGGTATGTCGAACACAGAAACTTGTAACACAGCCCTGAATTCAGCACTAACCTGAAAACTGGACTATAGTAGCTTAAAAAGGTGGGAAAACAAGGTTTTTTTTGTTTTTTTGTTTTTTGTTCAGAAAATAAAGCAGATACAATAAAAAAAAAACACTTTAAATGCACAGAAATGGCTATCACGCTCGAGTGTGTAGCCTACAACAGTTAAACAGGTAATTTAAACACAAAAACGACTTTGTTAAAGTGCAGGCAGTAAAATAAGTACAATATGTAGCTGAAACAAGCTTTTTGAATCACAGAAACTCTAGAAAAGCAGTGTTTTAGATGTAATTAGCTAAAGGCAGCAAGAAAATGTAGAAAAATGATACTTAATCACTCCAAAGTCTATCATTTGTCTCTCTGCTGCTGTAGAACTCTGCAGGGCACCAGGCAGGTGCTTGCTGAACTTTATACTTAGATAGATAGGTGTTTTTTTTTTCTCACTGCAATCAACTGGGTGTGTGCGTGCATGTCTCTACTAAGCAGAGTAGATCTGCTATCCTACAATTACTTCAGTGGCATGGCTTGCTAGTCACTTCATACTTGCAGAAGCCTGCACATCCATTTCATACAACCCTCCCAAATTCTTGCCTCCCACATGGCTGCTGATTTATCCACTAAAGGTTGACTTGCAGACAAGTACAAATAAGACATGTGCCATGGAGCTTGTGTATAGTACTGTGTTCTGTAGTCTGTGTACTTAGATAGGTAGGGATTCTGTTCACACTGCAGTCAACTGTGTGTGTGTGTGTGTGTGTGTGTGTGTGTGTGTGTGTGTGTGTGTGTGTGTGTGTGTGTGTTTGAGACAGATGTTACACTTGACATTAGAGATCTTTTTACACCAGCATGTGGGACATTGTCATCACCATATGCTCATAAGACAATACTGATGTAATCATCTATATCAGTTATTGCATATACAGTCATCCCACCAGGCCAAGATCAGACACTGTCCTGGAGCCCAGGCAAATGTCACCTTAGGTTCCTAGGAGGTTACCAGGTAGAGGACTGGTGACAGGTATGCTTCAGTGCATGTCTGGTTGGGATGGAGGTGACGTTTGCCCCAAAATGTCTGGTAGCAGGTTGGCAATGTCCTCATGGTAAGTATGAGTGGTACCATCCACTACTAGTTCAGCACATAGCTAGACCTTAACTTTTAGATTCCTGACATAGCTAAAGAACATTTCCTGATTATCTTTTGCTAGTGTTGCTAATTTAAATTTGGACATGGCTTTAGAGGATGTTTCAAAATAGCTGATTTCCTTGATCCAGTTGTGGAGGGTATCCTTCCCCTGCTGAATCAGTTCCCACTTATTATTAGACATTACGTTCTTCCACTTATTGTATAATCTATGTATGCTTGATGCCCACCAGGGTGGCATGTTTTCTGTGAGGAACTTATTTTGATCCATTCATGTTCAGCCAACTCTGCGCATTTGTATAGCTGTTTATACAGGCCATTTGTGTACACGTCTGTATAGCAGTCACTGTTGACAGTGGTAGCAGGGGGTTTACAACTCATTATAGCTTTGGTTAGGAGCCTATAGTTTGCTTTGGATAAATGTTTTATCCTTTCTGCTCTTGAGGAGGTGTCGGGTATGATTTTGAATGTGAATGACACTGAACTGTGATCTGACCAGACCATGGGGTCCAACACACAGGGGTTATTGCAAAGAACTACTATGTTGGTCAGTAGTAAGTCTATGACAGTCATGCCCCTTGTGGGGGAGCATACTATATGTTACACAGCATGTGTATCAACAAAGTCCAGGAACCTTAGGGTGAGCATCTTTGTGCACATATATGACTCCAAATCGATGGAAGGATAGTTGAAATCACACATCATGAAGGTGTTTGGCTGTCTAGTGAGTGACTCAATTAGGTCCAGGTAAGCAGACTTTATGGTTCATGGTGGGGGACCTATAGCTATCAATGATATGGAAGGGTTGTACATACAGTTAGTTGGACTTGGAGTAGCACTACAGAGTTGCACTTTTTGACTAATCTTGCATGTATTTGTCTTTAATGAAGATGTATACACCTCCGTATTTGGTTCTTTCATGCTTGTTTTGATGTGTGGAGATGTGGAAGGCATGGCCAGGGTGCTCCACTGGAACCACAAGCAACAAATAACCTAGAAGTTTCAGTGACAGAAAAAAAAAAACATTATTAGATATCAATAACTGAATATGTGCTTTTGTCCACACAAAAGGGCATCATCGGAGTCAAATTAACACTAAAGCCCCAAACATTTATATAACGTTATATAAATGAGTGGTGTTTTAGTGTAAAATTGACTCTGATGATGCCTTTTTGTGTGGGCGAAAGCACTTAGTTAATGGTATTTTGTAAATTTTCTTTTTTCCGTCACTGAAACTTTCAGGTTAGTTGTTGTTTGTGGTTCCAGTGAAGTATATTCCTGTTGTTATTTGTTCTATAGCCAGGGTGCTGTCTGTGGCCTTGATCCATTTCTGTGTGACTGCACAGACCTGGGCATCTTCTAAGGTAAGGAGTTCTTCCTGTGAGTGCAGTTTCTGATTTACACTCCTTGCATTAAACAGCATAACCTTCTGTTTGTCTGTGGTGGATTATTTTACACTGGAACTTTAGTTGTTCTGACATTGCCTTAAAAGGTCACTATGGGGGAGGCAAGCACCTCCATATAATAATTGAGATATGTCTCCAGTCATTCACTGCAACATGGACTATGACAGAGCCATAACGGTACTTGTTGTTGATAGACTTGAGTGCGCACGTAATTTGATAGAACCTGGCACCTGACAGGCAGCTGACTCTGAACTTCTCCTTGTCCAACCTGGTGAGGGCGACATCTATGTGTCTCACTATGGAGTTGCATATGAGCAAGACATTTGGTTTTGAGGTATTTTACCTGAGGGGCGTATTGGATGAGACACTGATGTGCGCATCAATATGTGTAGTGGATTCTGTTGAGTCTGCACTTAGGGCATTAGGTTTGTGCTTGCGAGGTCTCAAATCTTTAGTTAGGTTTCTAGCAACTACCTCTGTGTATGTGGGCTTATGTGTTGTCAACTTATGTGCAAGAGGTGAATTGTGTGTGCTGACAACATGTTTGATATCTGATTTGTTGTTATGTGAAAGAACTGATTCCAAATTCACAATATAGATACAGCTCTCACATGTTGTATTAGTTTGTTTTAGCAGTAACTGGTTGTCAGTATAGATAAGAAAATTGCTTTGTTGCCTCAGGATGCCCATGTAAATCAAGCTGCATTTAGAAATGGTGGGAAACTGTCCATCCATTATAGAAGGTATAGACTGTTGTAACTAGTGGGGAGTAGGATAACTGGACCAGGTTTTGATGTAAGACTAACAAAATGTGTCTATTCTATGGAGTGCTAGGGTTACAAAAATTAGTCAGTGTTTCACAATGCAAAACTGAGTTGCTCACAGGGCAGCACTGCAATCTCTGTTCAGCTACAGTAAACTGAGTGTAAATACCCCAAAACACAACACTGGAATAAAAGAGAAGTTAAACAAAATGAAAAGTTCCCGTGTCCAACACGGCTGTATATCAAATGTTTAATAACTGATGAAAATAACAACAAACCAAAATAAGAGCAACTAGTAAATACTTTTGCATTTAACATGACCACTTCTTCAGACCATGGATAAAACAAAGCATTGAATCAGATTTAGAAGCCAAACCAACTAATCACATTCATAAAACACTTAATTCCCACAATAATGGTTTAAAGAGAAATACATCATGCTTTACATAACTCATAACTGTTGCAGTCATGAAATATATACATAAAAATGCAAAAATAGAAAAATAGAGCATGTATAGGAAGACTTGTCATAAGAATTTACTTCTTCATTTATTTATTTTTATTTATTTTATTTATTGACATTTAAGTTAGTAGAACGAACTAAGTCCCAAAAAACCAATAACAACAAAGGCAGAAGACCACCAAGAATCCAATAAACTCCTCCTGGAATACAAAACTTTTTATTGCAAAACACACAGTTAAAAGTGAATATCCACAAGCGCTTTCGCCTGAGACTCTGTCAGGCTTTTTCAAGATAATCACACAAACTCTTTAAGTAACTTATATAGTCAAGGCATTGCTTAATTTAATTCATCACTAATTAAATAATTAGTTAATTGGTTAATACCACTTAATATCTATCCATTGTGCTCTTTAGATTTTCTATACAAAACTTCACTGCACAACATTTCGTACACATAGCTGTTAAAAAATGTGTATAATCGAACAAAGAAGATAAAATCTTAACCAGAGTAATAATACTTGTAGGTAGTTCAATACAATTAAATCAATAAAAATTTTAAAATCCATTTTAGATGTATAAGTCTTGGACTACTAATAAATTACAGTAAAAGTTACAATAAAAAGAACCCACTGGCAATCTTTACCAACATATAAAAATAAATGATAATTTGTAATAATAAGTGGGTTATAAAAAATAACGAAAAAATATATTAAAACTGTCCAAGTGTTATAAATACTAAAACTCTTTCACTTATGTTTAGCTGAGTGTGGATTGGAGTGGATTTTGCAATAAAAAGTTTCGTATTCCAGGAGGAGTTTATTGGTTTCTTGGTGGTCTTCTGCCTTTGTTGTTATTTATTGACATTTCTTAACCGGGTTGGTCCTGCTGGGCTTGGAGCCCATTTTCAGAGGAGACTCGAGGAGAAAAGCTCCAGTAAATACACAATAAAAGTACTTCACAATATAAAATGATTAATTACGTTCATATGGCTATAATAGACAACTAGATAATTTTTTAAATTGGTAAAAGTAAAGTACAGAGTAGAAAAAAATAATCAAAAAGGAACACAAGTACTATATATACGGAGACAGTACTTATATACAAAAACAATTTTTCTGCTTCATCTTCATTTGAAAAAACAATCAGTATATGCCACCCTACAGGAAGAGAAAGAAAGAAGGGAAATGAGGTACCTAGGTATGAGAAAGAGTGCCATGAGGTTAGGTTGGGTCATGGCAACAGGGGCAGGTCTTGGAGTTGAGAAGGTACATTTTTAGTTCATTTTTAAAGTGAGAGGAGTGGGTGATGGAGCGTATGTGTAAAGGAAGCTTATTCCAAGCATGGGCAACAGGGTGTTTATAAAGTATTTTGCCAACAGTTTTTTAGGTTGGGAGATATCCAGTAGCTGCTGATTTCAAGTACGGAGGGTATGAGATGGAGGATAGGTAGAGATCAGGGATGAAAGAAATGGACAGAATGTCGGTTTGTAGAGAATAGAGTGTAATATTTGAAATTGAGATAGTTGCAGTAGTTGAGGGAGTTCTAGCCACTGGAGAGAATTTTGTGAAATACAGTGATATGCATTGTATGGAGAGTTAGTTATGATTCTAGTGATTTTATGGTAAGCTTGTTGGAGTTTGTTCAGAGTTGTGGCCTGAATATTGGTGAGAACAAGAGTGGAATATAGGAGGGAGGGAAGGAGGAGTGACTGTGCAAGGAAGAGTCTAGAGTTGGGCGTTAGACATTTTTTATTCCGATATAGTAGGCCCAGTTTTTGATGTGTTTTATTTTATACATTGGAGTATGTGCAGGTTAAATTTTAGTTTGTCATCAATTATGACTCCAAGGAGTTTTGTGTGGGTATCAGGTTGGATAACTGTTTTGTTTGAAGGCCTTATAGCAAAGGTGTTTTTATGCTGACTAAGAGAACTGGGGAGGAAGAGTAAGAGTTTTGTCTTTTTTAGGTTGAGGATAAATAGGTTGTCGGATAGCCATTTTTCAGTTGATAGAAAGGCCTGTTGGGTTAGGGTATGGAGATCAGAGATACTATTTGAGATAGATATGAGTGTAGAATCATCAGCATATTGAATGAGGGAAGATAATTTGTACGATGTGAAGAGATCATTGGTGAAGACATTAAACAGAAGGGGACCCAAGATGGAGCTTTGAGGTACTTCAATTGGGACAGGAAGGAAAGGTGAGGAGGATGAGAGCCATCTAACTGATTGCTGCCTACTAGATTGGTAGCTAGAGAACCAAGATAGTGAGGTGGGAGATAGGTCTAGATTGGCAAGTTTAGATAGCAGTAAAGGATGTGAGACTGTATCAAAAGCTTTGTAATGGTCAAGGAAGAGACATGATATGAGTTTATTGTTGTTGAAGGCCTCAGCAATAGTATGAGTAAAAGAGAGGAGGGCAGTAGTTGTACTGTGTTTAAGACAAAAACTGTGTTGTGTAGGAGTGAGTAGACTCTGCTGGTGGAGGTGATTGAGAAACTGTGTATGAATGCATTTTTCTAAGATTTTAGAAAGGGGGGGAAAGAATGCAATGGGTCAGTAGTTAGCAGGGTCAGTGGAGTTTCTACCTTTATGTAGAGGAATAGTAAAAAAGGATTTCCACAGGACAGGAACAGTAGATCTGAGGATAGATGTGTTAATTAGGATAGATTCAGGGTAGGCAATAGATACAGCAGCTAATTTGAGGAAGGAAGGAGGCAGATTGTCAGTGGAGGGAGAGCAGGGTTTGAGCTTAAGAAGAAGAGATTTAATGTCGAAGTGGGAACAGGGTGAAAGGAAAAGGGAGTTTGCACCCCTATCATGTACATAGAAATGTATTGTGTGGACAGATTCTCAGGGTCATGAGATTGCATAATGATGAAGTTGTACTTGACAAGGCTATCTCTGAGCTGAGGTCTGACTTTATAGCTAGAGGATATGGGATAACAGAAATAGATGACTGCATAGCTACAGTATAGCTATAGTTAAGAGAGAAAGGGCAGCCATAGCTAAACTTTATTTTTCAGATGTTTCATGTGTAGAGAGAAGTCTTGAATTAGCACACACTGGTAAAAAAGAACTTAAGTTTCTGTTAACATACTCTAGTGATGTTTATCTTATATGCAATGTTATTAAAAACTGGGGCATCTTATGAACTGATACAGAATTAAGTGAAATGGTTGTGATGTACCCAGCTTTTCTGTTCGAAATAACCTCTCATTGGAGAGGCAGTTGTGTTATAAGAATAATTACCTCGGGAACAATTTATCACTCTCATAGTGGAATGGCACCTATCCTTGTAGGAGGTGTAAAGCTTGTAAATATTTGTTTTGTAACTGTTACTTTGAACATTCAGTTGTACATCATTTGATAGAATTTTCTTTTTATGCATTTTGTCTGACGAGAAATGTAGTTTACTATGCTTTTTGTGAGCTTTGCCATGTGTTTTTATGTTGGCAAAGCTAACCATTGTTTGAAAGATAGAATTATTGAACATCTTAATAATATCAAGAATTTGAAGCGCAGTAATGCATTAGTACAACATGTTCATGTCTCTGACACTAATCATAAGTTTTGTTTTTTTTTTTGGAAATGGTGTCTGATGGTGCCAGAGGAGGTGATATTAAGAACAAAAGTGAAGTGAAGGAGTTAGGATGGACTATAGAATTAAGAGCAAACAAGTCTCCAGGTATTAACATGAGTAGCTCTTTAAAACCAGTCCTGAAAGCATGACCACTCCCACATTGACAAGTCACATATTTCGATATATAGTCATACTTTTGCTTTTGATGAGAGTAAGTAAGTAGTAGTTGTATTTGTTACATTAACTAGTGTTTAGTGTAATATTGTTGCTTTGTTTTTTATACAATGCTGTAGTCAGGATTTTTAAGACTGGTTAGTTTTCAATCTGTATCTACAGTTTCTGAGCTTTTTCCGACTGCATGTTATTAGGCAAAGACATTATTTTTCGGCGATTGTTGTTTTTTTATAAGATACATTCTCCCCTTTTTAAAGGATATGCTCTATTTTTGTATTTTTATTTATATATTTCATGATTGCAACAGTTATAAATTACATGAAGCATGATGTATTTCTCTTTAAACCATTATTGTGGGAATTAAGTGTTTTATAATTGCAATTGGTTGGTTTGCTTTTAAATCTGATCCCAGGATTCATTAAGCTCCATGCAAAAATAGTGTTATTTTTGCACAGAACGTTCCATGGCTGGCTAGGACAGCAGTGTGCCCTGCATATTCATGGGTGTGTCAAAGCACTGCCCACACAGTACACATGCCCCCTGCACTCTAGAGTTGCTGTACAGCAATTCTAAAGCTAGTAATAGTGTCCATGGACACTGTTATCACAAGATAACTGTGGCCACGAACAAAATACATAAACACAGCCCCACACAACATAAAACCAACTGTTCAGATCATCGCAGAATGTCCAGAGCATTCTCTCATATTTTTGGCCTTTTCTTCATAAAATGTTTCCTGTCTGTGAAAGCAGTGGGATGATCTAAGGAGATAATTATGTTAAAATTTAAGGGATTATTATTGGGTTATTGGGATGATCTTAAACTTTTTATTTTTTTTTCCATTTTCAGTAAAGTTTAAGCATAGCTGGGCAGGTGTGCGTGCGTAGCACAGGTATGCTCAGCCTAACTTACACAGTCCAATGGGCTAAATAGAAATGTAGAGCCAAAATAGTGAAAATGAAATAGTGTAGTGGTTAGAACTTTCATGTAGCATACAGTCACTCAAAGTTCAAGCCCCAATGTAGTCCATTAATTTTTATTTCTGAAAACAGCAGTAAAAGTATATTTATTAGAAATAGGTAGTGAATAATAAATATTTGTTTACCAGAGTAGTGTGCCAGGTCCAAATGTGAGGTGTCAGTGTAGTACAGATGTGAACCCCCACATAAACACAAGTGTCCCATACAGTATAGCCACAAAAGAAAGTAATGTAATGAAAGTACATAAAATAATAATAATAATAATAATAATAATAATAATAATAATAATGATAATAATAATCATAATAAGTAATAATACTAATGATAGCCCATAAAATAACAGCCGAGCAATCCTAAACTTAGCTCAGCTGTGCTTAGCTGGAGTAAGCATTGCTGAAATTTGAATGCTTAGCAAGAATTAGCGTAGCTAAGTAGATTTGCACACTGGTAAACAGTGCTTAGCATCTAACCCTTTAAGCAATGCTTATCTCTGTTAAGCGGGTTTGCCCGGTGCTTAGCTTAGCTCAGCATATTCAAAACTGTCCAATCATGGCAAAGGGCAGGAAATCAGCCGTATTTAAACCTCACAGGTGGGAATACAGCTCATAACCAATTGTAGCTCCCCACTATAAGCACTATGGCTGGTGTTGGTGAAGGTATGCACCTTCGGGCACAGATCTGGGGCATTCAGGAGTCCAGGGTCATGGTTGGACTCCTTGCAGAAAACCATGACATGAGGCTGCTGCAGGATCAATGCAAGGGCTCCCAATACAAAGCAGAGGCCTGGTAATGTTTCACCTGTGATCTCACCAGTGCCACTGGCTTTCCTCAGACTGGTGAGCAGGTCCTGCACCACTTTGCTGACTTGTAGTAGAGGAAAAGGGAGCTCTTGGACCAGTGGGTCCATGATGCCCGGGTGGGGAATTCTCCAGGTGTGTGTAAGTATCTGTCACAATAAGTGTTTTTCAAAGTTCAGGCTGTGTATGTGATGAATAGGTATGCATAAATGTTTTTGCTTATCTCCTGTACAGCTGCAGATGAAAGGGCTGCAAACTTGGATGCCCACACCAGCAGGCTGCTAAGGCTGCATCGCGAGGCTGGTGAGTAACAATCTAGCTTGTAGTATTCATGGCAAAAATATAAAAATGAGTATTATGTCACCTTGCAGTATTGAAAAATGGGTATCGTTTGTACTGAATAAACAAGCCTGTAGGAGAGTAATGCTGACATACAGGTTATATATCAATAAAATTGTAAGTACTTATTAATAAAAGTCAAAACCCCAGACTGGTTGTGTTTACTTTGGCACTTCATGAATTGAAATGTGTACAGTTTATGTATAGCAACTATAGCTCTGAAAGCATTAAACAATCAAGGTTCATCTGACAAAGGTTGTGGAGTTGTAAAACAGGTGATTAGCTATATGAAGGGTGTATTAGACAGAAAACAGTCAAACAAAAGAGACAGATTTTCCAATAGCTCATTCTGATGAAACACAAACATTTTGTATTTTAAGAAAAGGTATAAAGTAGCTATAAGAAGGCTGTAGTTATACTGTGTCCAACACCCACTGTCCAACCCAACAAGAGAAATCAAACACCCTAATAATGGGCGATTTCAACTACACACCATTAACTGGGAAAACTACTCATATACTAACTCCTTCACTCAACGCTTTCTGGAATTTATAAACTCCAATGCTCTGGATCAACTTATCCACACCCCCACCAGGGTCAACAATATCCTAGATCTAGTCATTACCAACATGAGTGACAGGTGTTCCACACCTGAAGTCAATGCCTCATTGGTCCGATCCGACCATAAGCTAATCATCCTAGATATTCACATCCTGTACACCCCCCATTAAGGAAACCACAGTAAGTGGTGAACTTCATGACACCCATGTAGATGGACAATACACTTACGACTACTGAATCCTACACAATTGCACTTTATAAGCACTTACATGAGTACTATCCCAAACAGAACCAAGACGCTATCCTCCAAAAAAGGAAGCCATTCCGGTGGTCCCCTGCCATAAACAAACTGTACAACAGAAGGAAGAAACTGTTTCAAAAGAGAGTCAAATCCCATGAGTGGAGGAGCTCTCTGGTCAACCTCAGTAAGAAGCTGCGATCCCTCATAAAATCCTCCAAAGCTAGTTACGAAAACAAAATCGCCACTGATTCTAAAGACAACCACAAAGCATTCTATAGCTATGTCAAGAATCTCAATGGCAACACTCAGATCTGCTCTGAGTTACAGTACAATGGCACTAAATATACAGACCCAGCTGATATTGCCAACATCCTGGCAGATAGGTTCAGTGCTAACTTTACTCCCCCTCACCCAATAAAGGGCCCATCTCTATACCAGAAGAATGCAAAGTTCTTGTAATCACAGCTGCACAGGTAAAAAACACTCTCCAAAGCCAAGAACACAGCATCCATGGGACCAGACAACATCCCAGGCTGCGTTCTACATGAACTACAAAATGAACTGGCACCCCACCTGAGTACCATGTTCAATCATAGCCTCACCTCAGGCTTTGTGCCCACTGAATGGTGCATAGTGACAGTTATCCCACTCCACAAAGGGGGAACCACCACAAACCCCGGGAACTACCGCACTATTAGCCTGACGAGCCTGGTCTGCAAGGCCATGGAATGTATCATCATGGACCTTATAAACAAAGACATTGGTAATCTCCAAATTCTGGACCCCACCCAGTTCAGGTTTGTAAAAGGCAGATCATGTCTCCTAAACCTGATAGACTTCTTTGAAGCAATCACCAAAGCCGTAGATGAGGGTAAAGTGGTTCACACAGCCAATCTAGATCTTGCCATCCCCCACTCTGGAATTATAGACAACTCACTAAACTAGGTATAAATCCCTATGTCACAAGATGGGTTGCCAATTGGCACAATGACAGAACCCACACTGTGAAAGTAGCAGGCTCCAAATCCGACTTCATACCATTGACAAGTGGAGTACCACAGGGTTCAGTTCTGGGTCCTCTCCTGTTTGGTATCTACTTCTCTGAAGTACAGGCTAACACAGAAGGCCTTTGGCTAACGAAGTTCACAGATGACTGCAAACTAGGAGCCATAATCGAAACTCCTAATGATGTGGACATCCTACAAATGCACTTCACTGAGACAGATGCCTGGTGTCAAAGCCTTGGCCTCAAGCTCAATGCCAAAAAAGTGCACTGTCATCCCCTTTGGTAAAAACTCTGTACCCATGAACTACAACATAGGCGGTAGTATACATAACACTGAAAGTGTGATAAGAGGACACAGGTGGTCATTGTTCTCCTCTACTCATCACTCATTAGACCCATTATAGAGTACAACACCCCTTTTGGTATGTACCTCACAAGACATCTACAACAACTGGAAAGGCCACAGAAATACTGCACAAATAGGATTACCAGCCTCAAACAGATGCCCTACACAGACTGTCTCAAAACACTCCAGCTTTACTCTGTTGCATATCGCCTACTCAGAGGTGATCTCTGCCTAACATACAAAGCTATGTCAAACCCAGAGCTGTTGGACATGCTCCACTTAAAGAAATCCCAATCCCTCCGAGCTACATGCTCTAGGGACCTAAACCTTGTCACCACAATAAATAGAACATGCTGGAGGGATAGATTCCTGTCCCAGAAACTTCCCATACTCTGGAATAAACTACCTATCTATATCAAACAAAACTTCTCATTAGCACTCTTCAAGAAAACTCTTGATGATTGGATGAGAAATAGGAAATTCACCCCAGGGATCACTTCTATGGCTCTGCTCGACAGTGGCACAGGAAAATAATATTCTTGGGTGGCAAAAGCCAGGGTACCTTTTTGGCTGGGCTTGTATATTCCTTAGGGCCAATAGCCTAGTACCTACCTATGAACCTATGATCCCCAAGGCTGCAAATGACAGCAAGATAAGTACATACCAAGTAGTCTCCCCCAAGAAATGTTCCTCAAGTGTCAAAGCTAGTGGCCACTGATGCCAACAACAAGGGTGACCAAGAGAAATCAAGGCAGAGTATGGCAGTAGCACACACACACACACACACACACATACACACACACACACACACACACACACACACACACACACACACACACACACACACACACACACACACACACACGCGCAGTATGAGTGCACATATGTAACCCTGACTATATGAATATGTGTATTAACAGTCATGTAATGTTAACAGAAATTTCCTCCACAGGTCTGCCAGGTTAGAAAAGGTATAAAGTCCTATAAGAATGCTGTAATTATACAATGTGTACAAACATACCACTGCCCAACCCAAAGGCACAGGTTGTTGTAAAGTGAGGTAATACATGTACAGTAATGATTAAAAGCAATTATCATTAAAGTTGTGAGCACTTCAAGCATATACAGTTGTTAATTTGCATCTCTCTCTCCCCCCACCTTATCTGCATCAATAATCTAAGCACATAAATCAATGGGTATGTGTTTCACCAAACCTATTGTTGGGACATGTGTCCTACAAATATTAAAATATTTATTTATTTTATTTATTTATTTTACATTTGTTGACTGGGCTAGTCTAGCTGGATACATGTCCATTTTCAGTACAGACCCAGGGAGATAAGCTCCAAGCAGGTAAAAAGAGAAAAAATACAATACTTAAACAAATATTAAACAAAAATACAATGCTTAGAAAGTATTTAAATTGCAGTACATTGGAGACTTAAACCTTTTTGGAAAGAAAAAAAAATCTATTTAAGTAGAGTGGTACAGAGTCAAAGCATAGTTTAAGATGCAAATAGGTACAGGTACACCCAAAGGTCTGAAGATATTAATATTAAACAAAAGAAGAAGAGAAGGAGACAAGAGAAAGGTTATAGAAGAGAAGAAAAAAATGCACTGGCTAGTATATGGTTGGTTTGCCTAGAAAATTGTTGCAGAGGGGACAAGGTCCAGAAGTAAGGGTTAAAACAAGATGAGAAAGATAAGGGGAGGAAGTAGGGTTCAGTCTGGTTTAGAGCAGGAACAAAGCCAGAGAATTTTCAGATGTTCTTTGAGGTTTTTTTTTTTTGAAGAGAGATGTAGATGACAGAGCTGTGAGTGTCCTAGGGAGCTGGTTCCAGATTTTGCCCACAACGTTAGTAAAAAGTGAGTCGCCTGCTTTATTATTAGATTTAACATTGGAAATTAGTGACTTATTGGCTGAGTGAAGTGTTTCCAGATTTTTATAAGGGGAGATCAGGTTAGTAAGGATAGGGGTATTATTTGGGTGGTAAAGAATTTTTTTGTATGATCACTAGTTGATTATACAGAAGATGGTTTTGTAGTTCAGACCATCCGAACTGTTTATGATTATGACAGTGATGGGTTTTAAAAGGAGTGCCTGTGGCAAATCTGGCTATGTTGTTATAGCTGGTTTCAAGCTTGCTTAGATTGTTTCTTGATAGATTGGTTTATATAGTGGAAGCATAGAATAGGGTAGAAGTGAGGTGAGTCTGGGCAATGGAGGTTCTAGCTTGTGGAGTGAGGTAGGGTTTGATTCTATACAGGGAGCTTAGTTTTTTATTAACAGTTTGAATAGTATTGTTGATATGGTCATCAAAGCTGAGTTTATTATCTATGGTAATGCCTAGGAGATGTGTAGTAGTATCAGGGGAAATAGTAATTCCATTATTAGAGGTAATTGTGAAGTGGATCTCTGGTGACTTTTGGGTAGGAGCAAAAAGCAGTAGTTTTGTTTTTTGGGGATTTAGGAGGAGGCAATGATGAGTAAACCAATTTTCAACAGTGTTAAATACTGTTTGAGTAAGGGTTGAAGAGAGGTTGATGACTTAGCAGTACAGATCAAGGTCAAGTCATTGGCATATTGTATACAGGTGGCTTTAGGAAATACAGTGTTGAGATCATGTATAAAAATTGAGAAAAGAAGAGGGCCTAGGATAGATCCTTGAGAGACTCCAATGTTTACGGGTAGAGGAGTAGAGAGAGTATTGTCCCAGAGCACTGCTTGTTGTCTATTTTCAAGATAGGATGTAAACCACCGTATTGCTTGTGGGTCAAGAGATTGGGCTTTTAGTACACTGATCAGTAAGTTGTGGTTCACCATATCAAAGGCTTTTGATAAGTCAATGAATAGTGCAGAAGATAGAGCGTTATTTTGATTCCTGTTAATACAGTCTGTAAAAGTTAGTAGGGCGGTAGTTGTACTATGAAAGGGCCTGACGCCATGCTGGCAGTTGGCTAGTAAATTATTATGAAGCAGATGATGAAGTAGTTGATAGTGAATACATTTTTCCATTATTTTGGCCAGTGGGGAGAGTAATGCAATAGGTCGAAAATTAGAGATATCCGTGGAATTGCCTCTTTTATGTAAGGGGATAATGTGGGAGACGTTCTAAATGGATGGGATGTTTCATTCTATGATTGTTCAGTTTATAAGGATGGATATGGGATATGCAATGACTTTGGCTGCTATTTGAAAGTATTCTGCTGGGAGGTGGTCAGCAGAAGGGGTACAAGGTCTACGTTTTTGTAGGAGTTTTCAGATAAAGGATGTTGGTATGGGTTGTATGTGCAAGGAGGGCACTGAGCTGTTAGTGTTTTGGAAAGGGGAGGGGGAAGTAGGAGATAGTGTATTAGCCAGTCTTTGAATAGTTTCAGTGAAGTAATTGTTGAAGGCATCCGCTATGTGTAAAGGATTATTTTCGGGAATTGATGATGGGGCTGGAGTTTTGGTATGTCCTAGTTTGATTAGCTTATTAATGCCTGCCCAGACCTTTTGTGGGTTTTTTTGGGTGTGATTGTTGAAGGAGGAAATAATAGTTTTGTTTACCTAAGATGAGGGAGTGGCCTAATGGTTAAGGTGTTTGTCTTACAAACACAAGGTGCAGGGTTTCAGTCTCACAAGAGATAATTTGCTAGGCTTAAAATGGCTTGCAAGGGCAGTTAGCCTAGTACTAACCTATGAACCTATGTATTTTTGGTTGTATTTCTTAGCTGTTTATAGTGTAGGTGGTCTGCAGAGCTCTTAGTGGCTCTCCATTTGGTCCATATTTTGTTTCTTAGGAATATTTTTCTCTGGTTTGTTTTGTGAGCCATGTGGCAAATTTGTTTCAAACTCAGGAAGAGCAAGGAGGGGCATGAAGATCTAGGATTTGTAAGAATTTAGTATTAAAGTAGGAAACAGCTTCATCTAGTTTGAGTTCTTTCAATGGTGACCAGTTGCAGGCCTTTAGTTCTCTTTGAAAGCTCTCTGCTTGAAAGTGTTTTTTGAGCGATAGGATGTAAAAGTGTTATTATTAGGACTATGAGCCTAATGCTTTGTTATATAGGTTAGTACATGGTCACTAATGTCATCAGGATATGTTCCTGTTATATAGGTTTCAGGATGACTATTTATAAGGATCCAGTCAAGGATGGTTTCTTTATTACTGGGTTTGTGAATTATTGTGGGGGTGTTTATTATTTGTGTGAAGCCATAAAGATTAATGTGGGTGTTTGGTTTGGGAGAGCTACAGGTAGTCCAGTCAATGTTAAAATCACCAAGTACAATTGTTTCTTGAGGTAGATGGGTGGAAAGGGTACTAAGAATCTTTTCCAAAGTGTTAATATTGTTTCCTGGTGGAATATAGGTACAAATGATGTAAATAGATTTAGATTTGTTAAGCTGGAGTTTGATGGGGAGTCATTGCATTGTTATTAGAGGGAAAAGCACATTATAAGATGAGACTTGGAGTTCAGATCTATACAAGATGGCTACACCGCCACCCTTTTTGGAAGTACGGTCATATCTAAGGATGTTGTAACCAGGTGGGGTTATTTCTAGGTCATGAGTAGAGGGTTTCAGCCAAGTTTCAGTAAGGCAAAGGATATCAAATGAATGCACTTGTAAAAGAGCATGCAACCGACTAAGTTTGTTATTAATGCTATGGATATTAAGTTGAGCAATTCTTAGAGAGTTAACTAATTGTATAGATGTAGAAATACCACTGGATATTTGTTGTGGGTTACTGTAGAAATGTTGATTTGGGCCAGGATTAGGATGAATATCATCATCTAATAGGAGCTGAGCGGGATGTTTTAGTAAGGTCTTTATGCTTTTAAAGTACTTGGGTAAGCTTATCTTACAGTAGAAGTTAATAACATGGGAAGATCTATGAAATCTTGGGAGTAGGTATGCTGAAGTAGAAGTTATGTTGCTATGGGAGAGGGAGCTGAGATGTATGGCTGGTAGGGAGGTACATTATTAACTAGAGAGAAATGTTCGTAGTAGGTTAAAGTATAGGGTACAGCTAGGAATAATAATGAAGAAATAATAAGATGATAGTTTTTATAGTTAGAGTTCTGCAAGAAGATCATTTGAGATAATAGGGTTGTAGGGTAATGTAAAATATTAGGTAGAGAAGATTATGAGATATAGTATGGCAGAATAGATAAGTGGTGGCTAAGAGGGGAATTATTAGTGAAGAGAGAGGTAGAGGGGCTGGTTAATTGGCCTCTAGAAGTAGGGAGGAGAAGAGTAAGGACAGAGTTAGCAGTGGGAGTGGTTGTTAAGTATTAGTGTAAGATGATAGGGAGGGTAAATTGGTAGGTGTGGCTAAGGATGTTCAAGTGTAACAGCACTGGGGGTGGGTGGGATATGGGGATAGGGAAGCAGAGTGAGCCCGAAGGGCAAATGGAACGGGCCAGAGCAAGTAGTGGAGGATTCAGCAGAGACAATCAGTGAGCACCATTCACCTAGAGAAAGACAGTGGAGGAGGTAAGATTTTTCTATTAATGTTCTATTAATGTTCCCTGTTCAAATACTCTCATTGGTGGCCTGTTGCTATCAATGTAACCTGCATGCTGTTATAATGCCCACTGTGGTTCCATATATGCATGTGTTGTGTTTGCTATGCAACTGTTCCAAGTCTGTCATTTTGGGTTAATGGGAATACTCATGCATGCTGTTATAACTAATCATGGAATGTGCTTTTCATGGCCATCCAAGGTATGCTCTAGAACTGCAACACCATAGCATATCTGGGAAGGCCAATTCCAGCCCATCTGCTTCTCCCATCTCATCTGGCCGTGGCACTGGGCCCCAGCACATCTGAGACCCACCCCAGGACATCCTCATCTGTTGGTCCTGCACCACCTTCATGTGGAACTACCTCAGGGGATGGGGCTCGGCTCCCACTGGGTGCAGGAGCAGACAGGATCCTGTCACTCAAAGCCAGGTCTGGGGTCTTGTGTGTAGCAAGCTCCACAAGGAATTTGGAGATCTGCTACACCAGCTTGAGGGCCATGTGGTGCATCTTGAGGGACAGCCTGCTCCTCCTGCTCAGCACCTAGCACAGCCACCTTCAGGGCCATGAAGGTAGTGTGGTGACTGCCCATGGGTGGAGACTGTGGGGACCTCAATCCCTCTGTATCCATTTGGGGGATCATGGGCATCCGATTTCCAACCACCCTCCCTGTCCAAGGTGTTTACCCTCCACATGTGTCATATACCACCACTGTCTGCTGTCTTGTCTGTCTTGTCTGTCTACCTACCCAACCTAACTCACAAAATATACCCACTATCCTTCCCCAGCATTCCTCTCTCACCTTATTAAAAAAAAGGCAATCTGTTCCTACAAAATAATTTCACCCCATACATAGCTGTCCATTTTGCACACATGCCCAATGGACACATGTAATCTGGTCCACTTGGCTTCACAATATATTATTGTTGTCCCCACCCCTCTCTCAGGGGTTTGAGTGTCTACATTCACCTCTAAATTCTGTAAAAATGCACAGCTGATGCTGTATCAGAAATGGACACTTATGGACCTTCCCTACACCCATCCTGCACATCCCTAGCTATCTTCCATATTGTTTTTCCCTCTTCATGACCCCTTTTTGCCACTTTCCTATCACCACTTTTTTCTTTTCTTTAAAAGAAATTAGCTCGGGACTAAGCACTAGTAAGTGGGAGTAACAGTGTTTACATCGTGCTAAGCAAAGCTAAGTGAAGCTAACTCAGATTAAACACTGATAGGGCTAACTGCCTGTAAGCAAAGTTCACCAGAAGTTAGCATTGCTTAGCACTGTGCAAACCCATTTACAACTGCTTAAATGTTCCTTAATCACTCTGTAGCCAACAGTACTTGTTCTACCCAGCAACAAAATAATCATCCTTTGCAAGTCTTGAACCCACAACCTGGAATACCATAGCCACACTATTCTACCAATAAGCCATCTGAGCTGTAGACATTTGTGATGTTTATTCAAACATATCATTCAGTAGAGTCATTCAACAGCAGGAAGAAATATTCTGTAGAATTTCTCAAGTTATATATATATATATATATATATATATATATATATATATATATATATATATATATATATATATATATATATATATAGTATATGTGTATGTAGTTGCATATACATATGGAAAAATAAATATATAATATATGTAGAGATATATATATAAAATATATACATTTAGAAATACATGCATAGATAGAAAAATAAATATGCGTGTGTGTGTGTGTGTGTGTGTGTGTGTGTGTGTGTGTGTGTGTGTGTGTGTGTGTGTGTGTGTGTGATACAGATTTGTAGATACATATATAGTATATATATATATATATATATATATATATATATATATATATATATATATATATGTATTGGAGTTGTACTTCAGATCCATACTTCAAACCTCTTACTGTAACAAATCTGTCCAAAGGACGGGTTTGTTGTAACATATCCTTTATGATTAATATGAAGTCAGTAATACCAATGGATTTTAGTATTTACTGACTGCATTCTCCAGAATCCCTGACTGATTTTCTAAGGACAACAGTATGGGAAACAGACAAAACATAACAGGCAAACATGTGGCCAGTCTCTGGACAGCATGTCAGTGGAGAGGTACATCAGAGACATATCACTATCAGAAGTGAAGTCACACACTAAATGCATGTCCATACAAACCCTGTCATTCTATCAACCCACCACGTATATAACAGCACTGTAGCCCACCACCTCTGTAATGTCCCTCACAGAGACAAGGAAAAGGGCCAAGGCCCAAATGAAGGATGTCCCATTTGTTGGAGCTATCAGCAGTGTCCAGGCCCACAGCACAAAACTATGTGGGCACATACATAGTTGTATGCCCTTAGCAATACCTGACAACTGCACAGCTGCACAGAGGACAGACAGAAAATGGAAAGCAAACATGTTATGCATTAGGATGAATGTCCTGAAGGATAGAAGTCTGAAACTGAATTGTATGCCATTACTACATGACAACAGTCCTCAATGACATGGGCAAAAAACATATTACTCTAAAGTTAATATAATAATATCATATTGATAGCCAGTAGAGGATACATAAAACATACAGCTGAAACACCAAGAACAAGATAGTGTAGTACTCAAAGTCCCAGCTCTGCATGCAGAGGTGCATGGTTGAAGTACTACAATAGGCAATCTAGTTTTATATGGAAAAGCAGTGTCAAAAGTACTAATTTCATAATACAATATGTGTGGAATCATATTCGTCAACCAGTGTTCTTTAGCTGGTGTAACATGCAAGTGTGAGTGCATATAACATGTGATACTACCCATGTATAAAAAATAAAAATGAAAAAAAACAAGTGATACTACCCATGTATAGCCAAGTGCCCTGTACAGTATAGTCACACCCCTTGCTACTGTAATGAGAACACATAAATGCATGTTATGTACAGGATATTAAATAAGCGTATTACATGATGCCATTACTCTGCTATTTTATGAGACTGGAATGTGAGCAATGGTTACCAGGGTTGAGCTATGCTTAGCAGGTTTACACATTGCTTAAATGTGAAAGATAACCAGTAGTTAGCTCTGCTAAGCATATTTGTGCACTGGTAAACAACGGTAAGCGAAACCTACACAGTTTAAGCGGGTATCGATTTAAGCGTGTTTTAGCGCCTCTAAGCACCAAGCAAACCCTAGCAAACCTACTTACATCTGCTTAAAAGTGCTTTAAACACTCTGTATCCAGCAGTGCTTCTTCCGGCCAGCAGCAAAATAATCAGCCATATTCAGTCTGGAACCTTGGATGCTATAGACCATAATTATGGCAATTTACTACTAGGCCATTTTAGCTGTGAAATGTTAGGATGTTTTTTACAATATATCATGCAGTACAGTCAGTTTACAATAAGAAAGACACACTATGCAATCAGAAATGATTATCTACAAATATATACAAGAAAAAAATATTTACATATATAGAGAGATAGATATCTGTGGAGATACATATATATGTATAACAATATATAGATATATTACCAAGAAATACTGACATGTGTGTGTGTGTGTGTGTGTGTGTGTGTGTGTGTGTGTGTGTGTGTGTGTGTATATATATATATATATATATATATATATATATATATATATATATATATATATATATATATGTGTGTGTGTGTGTCCCCCTACAGAAGAATGACAGCTGAGAAGATTGAAAACCACATAACCGACACCACATGGTCGACAATCAAAATGCCTACAATGGGGAAACGGTATGTCTCCATAGTGCAGAATGGAAAGATTTCCATTCCTGCACTGTGGTGCAATCTCGGAGTTGGTATATTGAAGTTATGGGGGGTGTGAGGGGCGTAGCCCCCCTGCTAGCACAAAAAAGGAAATTTTATTTTCCTTTTTTATGCAGTAATTATGTTGTCGGTGTTCTGATTGTCGACCATGTGGTGTTGGCTATGTGGGTGTCAGTGTTTTGTGCTGTCATTCTTGTGTAGGTAATATATATATATATCTATATATATATCTATATCTATATATATATATATATATATATATATATATATATATATATATATGTGTAGAAAAATATATATCTATATGCATACATGTCTCTAAATGCCCATACAAACATATGCTGCTGATAGACCACCCATAACTGGGGCAGCATGCACAGTTGGATACAAAAGGGCACATGACAATCACATCTGCCCCCCCCCCGTCCAAATAATAAGTGAACAGTACATTGCTACAAAATCATGATAGGCCATACACAATGGCCAGACATATACAATGACCTCTTAGCAAAACAACTACAATTAATTAAGATAGTAAACAAAAATACAAACAACCAGTAATTTGCACAAGTTTATTTTACTCTGATGTCTTTGCCAAAGCCTTCAAGGAGTAACACATTACAAGAAATACTTGCTTAATTAGAAGAAGCAATTAACACTTAATTGCATTTAAATACAAAGCCTCCAATCACACTCCTCATTCAACCCCCTAGGGGATAAAGTATCAAATTTAAAAACATACATTGATTCGGTACATAACAATTGTCCTTTTATGATTGTTTGATCAAACTGAGAAGCAGATTTTTAACAAAGTAGTACCTTGTAACCCACTGCACGTAATTACATTAATGTACACAGCCTCAAATTACACTACACATTTAACCCCTAGGGGATAAAGTATCACATTTAAACTTTTAAACTTATTCTGTACATAACAAATGTTCTTTCATGACTACTATCTCTATGGTGAGAATTATTAAAATGTACAGCTATAGAACTGTCTTCTTTCTCATCCGTAATATATCTCGTATGTTCTAACAGCCTAGTTTTAAAACACTTGTTACTCCGTCCCACAAAAAATATGTTACAAAGGCATCTAATAGCATTCTCCATACACCAACCTCTTGAATGTACAGAGTCCCACATGCCCACCCTTTCCAGGAATGACAGAACAAAATAATGGTGGACCCTACTTATTAACCTCCTACTGTATGACATCTGTACAAAACCTGGCATAATTTTTGGCAGAGTCCTAAAAACATGGCCATATTTGAAATATTGCTGTTATACACTGGGAAAATTGCTGGTGTTACAGGGTTTGTTGTAACATATCTTTTCTGAGGGATATAAAGTATGAAACACAAACAGATCTTAGCATTTACTGATTGCAATCACCAGAGTATGCTACTGATTTGCCAAGTATAACACCTGTCTGGGGAACAGACCAAACATAACAGGCAAACCGATGGCCATTTTGTGGATAGCCCTACAGCTGAGAGCTATTCAGGCACAGAAGTTTGTCAGACTGAAACCCATGCAGAAGTAGCATGTTCAGACAAACCCTTTTAAACAAGCAGTATTCAAAACATATAACAGCAATACTCACATTCTGCCCCTAAGTCTTTAATATTCTCCACACAATGGTTGGCTTGTCTCCACAGGTCTTGTTCTAAGAGATATTAGCTCACACACCTCCAGGATGTCTTCCTCACAGGTAAGGGAAAGGGTCAATGCCCACATGGAGTACTCAATTATAGGAGTGCGTTGCCATGACATTGGCTATTGGAATAACTACACAGCTGCTCTGTATGCAGTCAGCAACTGGGGAACATCACTTGATGCTCAGGCCATCACATGGTCATGAGCATTACCTACAAAAGACAAGCTGCCATCTATTCAAACCACCTCTGTCATAGACAGTCCATCAGTGCAAAGCTGAAGTAGTGTGAGGAAAAAAAAAGGATATATCTGTGAAAAATCCAGATAAAAAGGTATGTGAAACAAGTACACATGTAATTGAATGCAGTAGATGGTCTGTAATAATGGAAATAGGAGATTGAAAGCATATGTCTCAGCAAGACTTGCTGTACTAATGTACTGCTGAACGGCAGTGATGGCCAAAGCATGTGACACCGTCTGTAGTGACTAGGCCAGCTATTGGGATATTGTACATTTCCATATCTTACTTGTGAATACAATTGGGATAAACTTGTTTGTCTCAGAAATGTGAGACACCTATACATGATATTTGCATAGTAAAGTACTGCTGCAGATTGAAATGCATGTTATATACTGAGCTCATACCATCCAACTCTCCAGTGTTCTGCACACTGACCATATGTGTGCCTCATATTTGTAATAGTTTACCCATAAAGTTGTGTTATTCTGCTTCTTCTTCTTTTGACTTTTTCCCATTAAGGGTCACCACAGTGGATCAACTGTCCGCTCATGATTGGCAGTGGAGGTTTTTACAATGTTGAGTTGCCAGCCCAGCGCCCAACCTTCCACAGAAGGCACACATGCATGCACTCACACCTAGGGCCAATTTAGACTGTCCAATCCACCTACAGCATGTCTTTGGGATGTGGGAGGAAACCAGAACACCCAGGGGAAACCAACGTTTGAATGCCTGATAAAATGCCTGGTTTGAATAATAAAGTAAGTTTGAAGCCAATATTAGTTAAAAAACAGAGGGAAAATGTATAGTATTTTATATTTTTTATATGTCTTTTTTAAAAAAAAATTTAATGAGATATGTTAATTAGTTTCTTTTGTATGGCTGGTTTGTTCATGTGACTATAATGTTTCTCCATTTAAATGTGATGAATAGACATTGAGTTGTATGCTGATGAAGGGTGTAGACCTGAAAGCTTCGTATTAAAAAGTTTCTACGTTTGGTGATTACAGTGTGTCTTGGATGTTTCCGGTTCTTCACTTGTGTTTTGCTGATTGATTACTTGTGATCGAAGTGAATCATTTCAAGCATTTTAGGAGAAGAACAAGCCAGTCTTTGGAGCAGTTATTTGAATACCTTCTTACCATCTATAAGTGATGAATACATCTATTAAGAGACTGTTGGTAAAAGCCACGAATCCTTTATTACAACAAGGTATCATAAAAACGCAAAGTGATGTAGCTAATGATTCTATGAATGACTTTAAAAGAATGAGTTGGAGAAAAAAGTAGTAAACTACAAACATTTGCAGTGGCAAAGATTTAGTTTTCTAGCATATATACAGCTGGGGGTCGTTCCAAGAGGGCTTCGAATACTTAAAATGCCTTCCTATGTCAACCAGTACCAAGAATTGCTTGTACAGTGGCAGCAATTAAACCTTGAACTAAGCATTGGATATATGAAATTAATGAATAATTTTTTTGATGGCGTTGAGAATAAGCTACTGGAAGACAAAGAGAAATTGGAGAATGAAGTACTTAGAATATCAACAACAGGAGACTCCGATGAATTGTTCCAAGCTTTCTTAAACAGAATCCGTGTTTTAGATAATAAACTGGAATTTCAAAAAACGTAAATTGCAGCGTGATATTGATGATTTTAAAAATGGGCGTATCTTTTCCTGGCCTAGAAATGAGATTAAGAAGCAGTTTAATCAGAGGAACAGTGTAAAAACTGTATTAGATGAAACCAAAAATAAAAAACTTGATCAGCTGGATGTTTTTGAACTCCCGATGACATCACTGACCACAGTAGTAGCGGATGTTGCTCAGGCAGTTAATGTGGATAGCTGTGCTGGCTTTGCCTCAGTTGTAGCCAATGAAGATTCAGTAAGACAGACGAGACCTCGAGCTGAAGAAGTTGAGGAAGTTGAAGTCACTTCCGGTGCTCCGCTCGAAGAGAATGAACATGCAAAGGGAGAGCGTGTAATGGAAAATAACGCGCAACCAGGCAAGACGCTACCAATGGTTAAAGAAAGTGTTAAGCAATCTGATATCTCTTCTTTTTTACCCTTCAGGCTGAAACAGCCAGAAAAGGTGACAGTACAGGAAAGGGTAGCACAAGAGAACAACGCGACGCAAAAATCAGTGCAGTCGCCGATGCAAGTAAGCAAAAGAAAATACGACAGTCCGAAAATGCCGAGCAAGATATCTCGGCATTGACAACAGCTAAGCAGCTGCAGTCTTTTTCCAATAAACAAACAACTACTGGAATAGTTTGGAGGTTACTTTCCCAAGAAGAAGAGCGGAATTATATACCGCAGCATCCAAGCATTATAGCCTTAGATGCTTCTGGGAATTTGATAAAAGGTACTTTAAATATTTCAAGTAAAACATTTGAGCCAGTTTATTATGATTTATTAATGAATGGCATGATATTTATACCTTCTTTTAAGGATAGCATTGTTGATATTATCACTGATGTAAAACTCTTTGCTAGGAATGTGATGTTACGAATGATGTTTAAACAATCTTGCACAACACAACAAACATGTAGAAGATCTAGTACCTTTTTGCCCCAATTATCCCCTGTCTTAGTAGCTTTTATTGAGCTGGTTGAGTTGGAGCTTAGGGCCTTATATGCTACTAGTATTAAAAAACATACTAAATATAATCTGTCTTATAATGAGTACAAAGCTCTAACATCTTTAAAGAATGACACTGATATTATAATAAAGCAGGCCGATAAAGGTGGTGCCACTGTGCTGATGGATAAAACATGGTATAATAATAAATTTTCCACTTTTTTATCTGATGGATGTACCTTTAAGAAGTTGACTCCTTTGGAAGTAAAAGATCAGATATCCCAAGTAAATTTAGCGATCTATGAAATGCAGTTGAATCAAGATATTAGTCTAGATTTATTGAGTTATTTTACTGTATCATAGGTTCATAGGTTCATAGGTTTATACTAGGCTATCTGCCCTAAGGCATTTATAAGCCTAGCTCAAATTATTGTGGCTTACGCCACCCCTTATATGAAAAAATACTGTGCCCATTAGTTTGTTGTGCCTCTGTCCAGCAGTGACACAGAGATGATTCCTGGGGTAAACCTATGATCTCCCATCCACAGGTCTAGATTTCAGCGAGGTGCTCTGCCTCACATGGACCGGGATTTTATTCCACAGCATAGGGAGCCTCTGAGTGATAAATCTATCCCTCCAGCACGTCCTATTTATATCCGTGCTAAGGTTTAAGTCGCTTGCTCTAGTGGTTTTGGTGGATTTGGATTTTTTGAGGTGGAGCATGTCCATTAATTCCGGGTTGGACATGGCCTTGTATGTCAGGCACATGTCACCTCTGAGCAGACGGTATGCGACTGAATAGAGCTGGAGTTTCTTCAATCTGGCAGCATATGACAGATTTTGGAGTCCCTTTATCCTTTTGGTGAGGAACTTTTGGGGTCTCTCCAATTGCTGCAGATGTCGGGTGAGATACATCCCGAATGAGGCATTGTACTCAATCATTGGTCTGATAAGTGAAGAGTACAGGGAACAATGACCTCACTGGATCTTGGATGTGAATCCTTCATGATCAGGTGGGCAATGTAGAAGGTCTTTCTAACCACTTTAGCAATGTGAGTGTCAAAAGAAAGGCCACTGTCAACCTGGGTCCCCAGGTCCCTGATAACCTCTTCTGTGCTTAGTGGATTGCCACCTATATGGTAGCTTGGGGTTACCTTGTTTTTCCCGAAGGTATGACTATACATTTTTGGCGTTTAACTTCAGGCCATGGCTCTGGCACCAGCTATCTGTTTCCGTGAGTCCCTTCTGAAGGATATCCGTGTCCGATGCACTTTCCACTATGGTGCCCAGTTTGCAGTCGCCTGCAAACTTTGTCAGCCAAAGTCCTCCCATGTTGGCCTGTACTTGAGAAGTAGATGCCAAACAATAGGGGCCAAGGACCGAGCCTGTGGGACACCACTTGTGACCGGCTTGGAGTCTGACACAGCGCCAGCAACTCTAACCCTGTGGGTTCTGTCCTTAAGCCAGTTTGCAACCCATCTTGTGACATATGGGTTTACATTGAAGCTGGTAAGTTTTTCTACAATACCCAGTGGGGTATTGTGTCGGCTTTCTTGCAAGGTCAAGGTAGGCTGTATGGACTGCCTTTCCTCATCAATGGCCTTGGTGACTGTTTCAAGAAGTCAACCAAGTTCAAAAGGCATGATCTTCCCTTGACAAAAGCCAAACTGGGTCGGGTCCAATGTCTGCAAGTCCCCTATATCTTTGTTTATGAGCTCCATTATGATCCTCTCCATAGCTTTGCAGACTAGACTTGTTAAGCTTATGGGGCTGTAATTACCAGGGTCCGTAGGGGCACCGCCTTTAGGAGTGGGGACCACAGTTGCCACACGCCACTCCTTGGGCACGATCCTGTGGTAAGGCTGAGATTAAACAGCTGCCTTATGCGGGTTTAATTCCTCATTTAGCTGTAGTACAGCCGGGGACACCATCCGGTCCCATTGATGCTGTGTTTTTAGCTTTAGAGAGAGCAGCTTTCACCTGCGCATTTGAGATGTCCGGGAGGCTACACTTGGCTGGGATAGTTATCTCTCCTTTAGGGGGGAGAGGGGGGTGAAGTTTGCACTGAACCTGTCTGCCAGTATGTTGGCAATGTCTGTGGTTCAGTGATTTTTGTATCATTTTGGACTAATTCTGAGCATATCTGGGAGTTTCCACCCAGGTTCCTAACATAGCTGAAAAAGGCCTTATGATTGTCCTTTGAATCCATGGCAATTTTTCTCTCAAAATTGGCCTTAGTTGATTTTATGAGTGCTCGATTTTTTACTAATAATGGAAAGCAAACATGTTATGCATTAGGATGAATGTCCTGAAGGATAGAAGTCTGAAACTGAATTGTATGCCATTACTACATGACAACAGTCCTCAATGACATGGGCAAAAAACATATTACTCTACAGTTAATATAATAATATCATATTGATAGCCAGTAGAGGATACATAAAACAGGCAGCTGAAACACCAAGAACAAGATAGTGTAGTACTCAAAGTCCCAGCTCTGCATGCAGAGGTGCATGGTTGAAGTACTACAATAGGCAATCTAGTTTTATATGGAAAAGCAGTGTCAAAAGTACTAATTTCATAATACAATATGTGTGGAATCATATTCGTCAACCAGTGTTCTTTAGCTGGTGTAACATGCAAGTGTGAGTGCATATAACATGTGATACTACCCATGTATAAAAAATAAAAATAAAAAAAAACAAGTGATACTACCCATGTATAGCCAAGTGTCCTGTACAGTATAGTCACACCCCTTGCTACTGTAATGAGAACACATAAATGCATGTTATGTACAGTATATTAAATAAACGTATTACATGATGCCATTACTCTGCTACTTTATGAGACTGGAATGTGAGCAATGGTTACCAGGGCTGAGCTATGCTTGGCAGGTTTACACATTGCTTAAATGTGAAAGATAACCAGTAGTTAGCTCTGCTAAGCATATTTGTGCACTGGTAAACAACGGTAAGCGAAACATACACAGTTTAAGCGCGTATCGATTTAAGCGTGTTTTAGCGCCTCTAAGCACCAAGCAAACCCTAGCAAACCTACTTACATCTGCTTAAAAGTGCTTTAAATACTCTGTATCCAGCAGTGCTTCTTCCGGCCAGCAGCAAAATAATCAGCCACATTCAGTCTGGAACCTTGGATGCTATAGACCATAATTATGGCAATTTACTAGTTTACAATAAGAAAGACACACTATGCAATCAGAAATGATTATCTACAAATATATACAAGAAAAAAATCTTTACATATATAGAGAGATAGATATCTGTGGAGATACATATATATGTATAACAATATATAGATATATTACCAAGAAATACTGACATGTCTGTGTGTGTGTGTGTGTGTGTGTGTGTGTATATATATATATATATATATATATATATATATATATATATATATATATATATATATATATATATATATATATATATATATATATATGTGTGTCCCCTACAGAAGAATGACAGCTGAGAAGACTGAAACCCACATAACCGACACCACATGGTCGACAATCAAAATGCCTACAATGGGGAAACGGTATGTCTCCGTAGTGCGGAATGGAAAGATTTCCATTCCTGCACTGTGGTGCAATCTTGAAGTTGGTATATTGAAGTTATTGGGGGTGTGAGAGACGTAGCCCCCCTGCTAGCACAAAAAAGGAAATTTTATTTTCCTTTTTTTTATGCAGTAATTACGTTGTCGGTGTTCTGATTGTCGACCATGTGGTGTCGGCTATGTGGGTGTCAGTGTTTTGTGCTGTCATTCTTGTGTAGGTAATATATATATATATATATATATATATATATATATATATATATATATATATATATATCTGTAGAAAAAATATATATGCTGCTGATAGACCACCCATAACTGGGGCAGCATGCACAGTTGGATACAAAAGGGCACATGACAATCACATCTGCCCCCCCCCCCAACCAAATAATAAGTGAACAGTACATTGCTACAAAATCATGATAGGCCATACACAATGGCCAGACATATACAATGACCTCTTAGCAAAACAACTACAATTAATTAAGATCGTAAACAAAAATACAAACAGCCAGTAATTTGCACAAGTTTATTTTACTCTGATGTCTTTGCCAAAGCCTTCAAGGAGTAACACATTACAAGAAATACTTGCTTAATTAGAAGAAGCAATTAACACTTAATTGCATTTAAATACAAAGCCTCCAATCACACTCCTCATTCAACCCCCTAGGGGATAAAGTATCAAATTTAAAAACATACATTGATTCGGTACATAACAATTGTCCTTTTATGATTGTTTGATCAAACTGAGAAGCAGATTTTTAACAAAGCAGTACCTTGTAACCCACTACACATAATTACATTTATGTACACAGCCTCAAATTACACTACTCATTTAACCCCTAGGGGATAAAGTATAACATTTAAAATTTTAAACTGATTCTGTACATAACAAATGTTCTTTCATGACTACTATCGCTATGGTGAGAATTATTAAAATGTACAGCTATAGAACTGTCTTCTTTCTCATCCGTAATATATCTCGTATGTTCTAACAGCCTAGATTTAAAACACTTGTTACTCCCTCCCACAAAAAATATGTTACAAGGGCATCTAATAGCTTTCTCCATACACCAACCTCTTGAATGTACAGAGTCCCACATGCCCACCCTTTCCAGGAATGACAGAACAAAATAATGGTAGACCCTACTTATCAACCTCCTACTGTATGACATCTGTACAAAACCTGACATAATTTTTGGCAGAGTCCTAAAAACATGGCCATATTTGAAATATTGCTGTTATACACTGGGAAAATTGCTGGTGTTACAGGTTTGTTGTAACATATCTTTTCTGAGGGATATAAAGTATGAAACACAAACAGATCTTAGCATTTACTGATTGCAATCACCAGAGTATGCTACTGATTTGCCAAGTATAACACCTGTCTGGGGAACAGACCAAACATAACAGGCAAACCGATGGCCATTTTGTGGATAGCCCTACAGCTGAGAGCTATTCAGGCACAGAACTTTGTCAGACTGAAACCCATGCAGAAGTAGCATGTTCAGACAAACCCTTTTAAACAAGCAGTATTCAAAACATATAACAGCAATACTCACATTCTGCCCCTAAGTCTTGAATATTCTCCACAAAATGGTTGGCTTGTCTCCACAGGTCTTGTTCTAAGAGATATTAGCTCACACACCTCCAGGATGTCTTCCTCACAGGTAAGGGAAAGGGTCAATGCCCACATGGAGTACTCAATTATAGGAGTGCGTTTCCATGACATTGGCTATTGGAATAACTACACAGCTGCTCTGTATGCAGTCAGCAACTGGGGAACATCAATTGATGCTCAGGCCATCACATGGTCATGAGCATTACCTACAAAAGACAAGCTGCCATCTATTCAAACCACCTCTGTCATAGACAGTCCATCAGTGCAAAGCTGAAGTAGTGTGAGGAAAAAAAAGGATATATCTGTGAAAAATCCAGATAAAAAGGTATGTGAAACAAGTACACATGTAATTGAATGCAGTAGGTGGTCTGTAATAATGGAAATAGGAGATTGAAAGCATATGTCTCAGCAAGACTTGCTGTACTAATGTACTGCTGAACGGCAGTGATGGCCATAGCATGTGGCACTGTCTGTAGTGACTAGGCCAGCTACTGGGATATTGTACATTTCCATATCTTACTTGTGAATACAACTGGGATATACTTGTTTGTCTCAGAAATGTGAGACACCTATACATGATATTTGCATAGTAAAGTACTGCTGCAGATTGAAATGCATGTTATATACTGAGCTCATACCATCCAACTGTCCTGTGTTCTGCACACTGATCATATGTGTGCCTCATATTTGTAATAGTTTACCCAGAAAGTTGTGTTCTTCTTCTGCTCCTTCTTCTTCTTTTGTCTTTTTCCCATTAAGGGACACCACAGTGGATCAACTGTCCGCTCATGATTGGCAGTGAATGTTTTTACAATGTTGAGTTTCCAGCCCAGCGCCCAACCTTCCACAGAAGGCACACATGCATGCACTCACACCTAGGGCTAATTTAGACTGTCCAATCCACTTACAGCATGTCTTTGGGATGTGTGAGGAAACCAGAACACCCAGAGGAAACCCACGTGATCACAGGGAGGACATGCAGACTCCACACAGAAGGCACCCCAGCCGAGGATTGAACTGGAGAACCTCTTTCTGTGAGGCAACAATGCTAACTGCTGCACCACCACAGTCGTCCTTTACTCATAGAGTTGTGTTATGTTTGCCAAATTCTTGCCAAATCTGTGAAGACTGACATTACAACATCCCCCTTCATTGTCCTCTGGCTTTTCCCATTTGGGATCACCACAGTGGGTCATATGTTGCTGTTTCTGCCTGTACTCTGATTCTTGCTCTCTCACACCAACCACCTGCATATCCTCTCTCACCACATTCAGAAAAGTTATCTGAGGTTTTCCTCTCTTCCTCTTACCTGGCAGCTACATCCTTACCATCCTTTTCCCAATATACTCAACACACCTCCTCAGCACATGTCCAAACTGATGTAATGCTGCCTCTCCAACTTTGTCTCATATCCATCCAACATGGCCTGAGCCGGCATATACACATTGCTAAACATGTGCACCCATGTCACACCCAGTGTAAATCAACACATGTGTAACTCTACCATGTGCAGCTCTGACTTCTGCCTTTTTTTCACTGCCACTGTCTCCAACTCATATAACATTGGTGGTCACACTACCCTGTTGTAGACCTTACATATCACATTTACTGGTATTCATCTGTCACAAATCACTCCTGACACTCTTCTCCACCCTCTCCATCCTGTCTGCACTCTCTTCTTCACCTATCCTCTATAGTCCTCATTACTCTGAAAAGTTGATCCCAATTATTTGAACGCATCCACCTTTGCCAACTGCACTCTATGCATCTTCAACATTCCGCTATCCTCCCTCTCATTCACACACAGATATTTTGTCCTAGTGCTGCTGACCTTCACTCCTCTCCTTTTAGTGCATATGTCCACCTCTCCAGGCTCTCCAAAAGCTGTTCCCTACTCTCAATACACATCACATGCAAACAGCATAGTCAACGTTGACTCTTGTATGATCTTGTCTGTTGACCTCTCCATCACCACTGCAAATCAGAAAGGGTTCACAGCTGATCCCTGATGTCATCCCACCTCCACCTTAAACACATCCGTCAATCCCAATGCAGAGCTCAACGCTGTCACACCATGCTTGTACATATCCTGTACCACTCTTACATATATCTCTTCCACTCATGACTTCATGATACAACACCAGAACTCCTGTTTAGGCACCCTGTCATATGCTTTCTGTAAGTCCAGAGAGACACAGAGAAGCTGCTGACCATCTCTGTATTCCACCAGTAACAGTCTCAGAGCAAACATCACATCAGTAGTGCCCTTTCCATGCATGACACCATACTGCTGACCAGTACTCCTCACCTCCCTGCATAACCTAGCTTCCACTACTCTTACCGATAACTTCATGAGATGACTGGTCAATGTTATCCCTCTGTAGTTATCACAGCTCTGCAGATCAATCTCATTCTTAACACCATACCTAAGCACTTTCTCTCCACTCCTCATGCAAACTCACACTTCCCAAGATATCAGTAAACAGTCTGGCTAACATACCACTGATATTTCCCCTAAACAACCCCATTCTTCCACAGGTGTGTAATGTGGACTAACAGGCTTGCCAGTATTCATTCTCTTCATAGCTATCCTTATATTCTCCTTGTTAAGCCATTGCAATTCCTGATACACCATACCTACATCATCCGACCTTCTCTGTCTCATTTTCTTTATTCATCAGCCTCTCAAAGTACACTGATCATGTGCTCAACACACTATCCTTGCTTGTGAGTACATATACCTCATCAAACTTTATCACCCTTATCTGCTGCACATCTTTCCTAGCTCAGTGCACCTGTCTAGCCAATCGGTATAACTGTTTTCATCTCTCCTTAGTGTCCAACCTGTCATAAAACTCTTCATATGCCCATCCTCAGCCTTTGCCACTTCTCTGTTTGCCATGAACATCATCTCCTCATACTTTTGCCTACTTTCCTCATCTCTCTGACAACCCCACTCCATCTTCCCCAACTTCTGTCTCTGTATACTGTCTAGTACTTCCTCAGTGCACCAACAGGTGTCCTTGTACTGCTTTCTCCATCCACGTCACCTCAATCACCCTTCTAGCTGTCTCCCTTACCAGCTCTGCTGTACTTAACCAGATATTTGTTAGATTGTCACTGCCACCCAATGCCTGTCTCAACTCTTCCCTGAACTCCATCTCACAATCACCCTTTCCCAATTCACACCATTTGATCCTTGGTGTTGCCCCCACACTCCTCTTCTCAATCACCAACATCATCTTACATACCGACATTCTCTGCTGCCTAAATACACTTTCCCCTGTCACCACTTTACAGTCTTCAATCTCCTTCAAACTGGCCCTCCTACATTGGATATATTCCACCTGTGTGCACCTTAGTCCACTCTTGTATATCACCCTATGCTCCTCCCTTGTTTTATAGTATGTATTCACCACAGCCATCCCCTCTGTTCCCTTCACCAGCATGCCCATTGACATCTGCTGTAACGACCAGTTTGTCACCCTTGGATACAGTCATTACCACGTCATCCAACTGATGTCACATTTCTCTTTCTCATTCATCACACAACCAACTTGCATAGCATATGCACTAACAACAGTCATCATTACATCGTCAACTTACAGCTTCTGAAACATCACTCTATCAGACACTTATGTCATCCTCCAAAAACACTCTTGGCATACTGTTGCTTCAGCAGAAGCCCTACCCCCTTCCTCCTCTAGTCCACACCATGATAGCACAATTGTGACCTACCTACCATACACCCAGCCATAATCCCCTTCCATATGGTCTCTTGCACACACACAAAATATCTACCATCCCTGGCCATCATATCAGCTAGCTTGGTCCCCCATACCAGTCATACTGCCAACATTAACAATTCTTACCCTCAATACCACCCTCCTAGCCTTTCTCCTCTCTTCCTGCCATATGACTGTTGGACATCCTCCAGGGGATGCCTGTCAGTGCAAAGGCTACTGTGCTATTGAATTACTCATGTATGTTACAGCAATATTGAGACACTGTCAGATATTTTGTCACACTGCACCCATATATGCATGGCATCCTACAGATGTCCCACTGTAACAGGTTGATAAGGATGACTGCACAGCAAGACTGTGAATACAGTGTGCCATACTGACATATAACAGACATGTATACGAGGTATTACCTATGCACATGTCAGTACGAGTAGGTGTATGTGTCCACCTCATGAAAACAGACATGGAATGCAAAATGTCAGTTAAAAAATCTGTACATGTTGTACACGTGTGTAATCTGTGAGTGACATTTCTACAGCTACTGGTTATGCATTGCCGTGGCACAGCCATGGTTAGTACAATAAGCATGATTATCATTACTAAACTGGAGAGGTGTCCAACTGTGTTATGACTTTGTGGCCATGCCCACTACAAACAACTGATTGAACACATACATGGCTGTATGGACTCAACAATACCTTACTTGTCATACCTGCCTCCACCAAAGTAGAGTAATCCCCTTTGCTGGGCAGCAGCAATACACAAAACACAGACTTGGTCCCTATAGTGGCTGTACAGGGTAATGTAGGGGCAGAAACCAACCTGGCATCAAGTCAGCCATTGTTTGAACAAGCATTTAAGGTCACAGGTGGATTACTGTAAGGTCAACTATGAGTACAAATTGGAGACATCCACCAAGGACAATCACAAGGCCATCTTCCCATATGTCTGCAGTCTCAGAGGCAACAAACCAACTCAACCTGTAATGGCGGCCAATCAGATCACGTACGCACAAAGCATAGCTGAGGCAACCTGATGCAGATAGAGTTAGGGCAAACATCACCCCCTGGCTCAGCGTCACTATAGGTAGATATGTACTGCACCCACACCCCTCTCCTCATCACCAGTGAGCAGATACATTTTGCTTACTGAAAGGCAACAAATGTAAGTATCCATGGGATGTCATATCATCCCTGTCTGCATCCTACATGAACTCAGGCATGTGCTTCAAGCTGCATTACATACTGCAGTCACAGCAAGCCACAGCACCATCCACACATCATCCGCATGGAAGATGGCTAATGTCATCCATTTACACTGACCTGACTGAGGAATGATGGATTATGCAACCAACATGCCCTCACTGCGGCCAATATAACCCATCAGGACCAGGAGTACAATGCAAGCTGATACTGTGCTGATAGATTACAGGGGTATGATGTGGTTGTGAGTGGTGGCTACTGGTATGGTTGTGAGTGTTGGCTACTGGTATTCAAGGTAGATGTGCAGCTACTGGATATACTGTTGCCAAATGTATGGGGGTCCTGTGATGTGTTTCCCTGTTAGTGTCTACCAGGTGCAATGTCACATCACTGGCGGAAAACCTTTTCACCAGCAGAATGCAAACTGATAATGGAAGCCATAATACAGAACCACACAGTACTGTTGGGCAGAAGCCAGCAACATCTGCGGGAGAGGACCACCCTGTGGGATGACCCTCTCCACAGGGTAAATGAGATGACCTGCACGCACCTACATATGAGGATGTGCGGAATCATGCCACCAACCTCATACGCCATGCCTGGCAAAGGGTCGCTGCCGTGGCCAGGGATCCCACAACCACAGGTGGGGGCCCAGCCATGCAGCCCCTACTGACACCAAAGGAGGAGTTCCTTGCCAAACTTCGGCCACTCATCACAGTACAACACCAGGGTACAAAGCCCCACTTGCTGGAGATGGGTGGCACACACACAATGGACAAGGAGTGTGCAGATAAGGTCCCAGTTGGGATTAGTAGACTACTGTATGAGACATACTTGTATTTGTACAGTATCTACATGCATATGCCAGGTCAGATTGCAGTTATGGATGGGGATTTCTAATGCACAGAAGTGCAAATCTATGGTGAAGGACAGCAAATTGTGTAGTATTGGGTGTTGTACTGTACTGTAACTGTACAGACATGCTACATCCATCCTTTACCAAGGGCACATATGAGTCTGCTGATAATACCTCTCTCCCACAACTACATAGGTCACTCTAGTCTGCATATGGGACAGCAGCCTGAAGCTGGTGAGTATGGAATTGTTCAGCTGTGCTTTGGCAATACCCCAGGCATGTGTGGGCATGCAAGTTACCATGCACACAACTATGTCTAATAGCCATATTGCTTTATGTGCGTGTTCACTTGTGGTTGGGTTAATTGTATTGTATCACAATGGTCACCAAAGGAGCCTATCTGAAGATAATGTAACATTCCTGTAGCATACCTCACAACCTGTCAGTGTAAGATGTCTGGACAGATGCCAGCAAAGTGTGTTGGAGAAACTGACTATGGTAGGGACATGTGTGAAACATTACTGCTATACAGTGGATATAAAATGTGTACATACACCTGTTAAGATGCCATTTGTTTCTGATATGTACTGATTGAGACCACAGTGTGTCAGTCCACACCTTTCACAACCTTTAATGTGACGCATGACATGAACAGTTCACTTGTAAAACCAAACATCTGGACTCATGTATTGCACCTACAAACCTGTACAAGTGAAAGGGTAGCAGACATTGTATCAGTATGCTGTTTCAGTCAGGTATGACTGCCATATGTGTCAGTACACTCACTGTGACCTATTTGGCAACAATATCAAATACATGGGCATTGTTAAGGCAGACAGAGCAGTAATAGGTTCCAAACATCTGGATGTTCCAGACACATCTGTACAGAAGACTGGTGTGGCCTATACAATGGTTTCACATGCTGCATGTGAGGCAGATGCCATTACCACACTATATAAAGTAATGGCATCAGGAGGTGGTCACCTACCATGTATGGTACACACATCAAAATGGTATCAGCTACACAAGATATGATCAACACACACACAAATATTGAGATTAGAACTCCTACCTATGTAGTTATGTCAACTATAGTGTTATGCAGTTATCAGAAGTGCCATGGAGCTTACACTGTTTAACCTCACCAAAGGTACTTTTAAGGTGAATGACATCAACTGGACTACTAAGTTAGGATGAGTATAGTGGTACACACCTCAAAATGGTATAATCTTTACAGTACATGATTCTCACACAAACAGTTGCTAGAACTGAGATTCAAACTCCTGCCTATCTATCTATTTGCATTATGGTATACACAGCTAGCAGACACACCATGAAGCTTACACAAGTTCAACATGTCCAAAGGTACTTCTAAGGTGAATAACAACAACAGTAGTAAAGTAGGGTGGGGGAAGTATAAAAGGTGGTACATAGATCAAAATGGTATAAGCCATGCAGTATCTGATTCACACACATACACACACACACACACACACACACACACACACACACACACACACACACACACACACACACACACACACACACACACACACACACACACACACACACACACACACACGCACACTTGCTGGTATTGAGATTAGAACTCCTGCCTATCTAGTTATAGTTATTTCTTCTAAAGTGGTAGTCAGTTATCAGAAATTCCACATAACTTACTGGACTAACAATTGGCCAAAGATGCTGATAACAGCACAGCTGAGGTAAAGTATTACAGGTGGCAGGAAGTTTGCCTTGAGTTTTCCCCTTAGATCTTGCTAGTTCTTTCCCTCTTGCACTTCAAATTGCATACTAGCTTTGCACTTCAAGAGGTTATTGTATCAATACGTGTAGCACACATGGAAGCCATCAGCAACAGTCATTCCTCACAGAGTTAGCCACAGTAGTTAGTAATTATGACCACCCCTCCTGGCATGATTGAAGTGCAATTTTCTGTTTTGTTGACCATTAACCTGGTTCACTTGGCCATTCTGAAGCACTGTTGCTACTGCTTTATGTACACAGACAACCCATTGCTGTAAACTCCAAACACGTAGACTTGTGATAGTTACCCCTATATGAACAGAGTTGGAAATATGCACTCTCCAACAAAGACTGGCCTAGCAGGTCAGGAGGATAAGGTCACCACCTGCACCACACCATGTGGAACACATAGCTTGCCACAACACCCACTATCACAGCCCTAACATACATTCACAAACCACACATACACACCTTCACAGAGGCACTCAATGGACATTTACCCAAACAACACAGATCAGCAAGACCGACACCCACTCAGCCACCACAACACAGCACATGCCACAGGAGACATATATCACCTACACAGTGTGCTCCTCAACCTAAGCCCCTAAGGCTAACCACTTTGCCCAATACAGTAATCATGGGTGAGTCACTACTATTGTATTATAGTACCTTTTTATTATCATTTATTATGATTGAATTATTACACATCATCATGGACCTAATAAACAAGGATATGGGGAATCTCCAAACTCTGGATCCCACACAGTTTGGTTTTGTGAAGGGTAGATCATGCCTGCTCAACCTGGTCAACTTTTTTGAGTCAGTCAGTAGAGCTGTGGATGATGACAAGGTGATTCATACAGCCTACCTCGATCTGGCCAAGGCTTTGGATATCATTCCTCAGTCATGAATTATTGATAAACCAACCACAGCAGGCATCATACCATATATCAGTAGGTGGTTTGCAAATGGGTTCACAGAACACACAGTGTGACAGTGGCAAAGCCCAAGTCAGACTGGGTAGCAGTCACAAATGGAGTCCCACAGTATCAGTACTGGGTATTCTCCTGTCCAGTATCTACTTCTCAGGAGTCCAGCCCAACACAGAGGAACTCTGACTGATCACGTTCCCAGAGGACTGCAAGGTGGGAGCCATCATCAACTCCACAAGTGATGCAGACATCCTACAGGGAAGCCTCACTGAGAACAATGAGTGGTGTGGAAACCATGGCCAGAAGCTTAACAGCACAAAATGCAACATCATCCCCTTTATTAAAATACTCATTTCCCAGTATGTACCACATCAATGGGAGCTCAATGACCATTGTAGGCATTATAAGAGATGTGGGGACACAGGTTGACAGCAACTTCCACTTCATCCACCACATTGCTACTGCAGCCAGGAAGTCCTTCTATGTGGCACATTGCATTACCAAGTGTTTTGCATCAAGGAAGACAGAGGTAATCATTTCTGTCTACCCTTCCCTCATTATACCACTCATCAAGTATTATGGGCCATTTGGCATGTATCTCAGTAGACACCTGCAAGAGCTGGGTGGCCACAGACATATATCACAAAGAGGTTCCTAGGCATTCAACACATGTCCTACACAGACAGACTCAGATGGCTCCAGCTATTCTTTATGTCATACTACCAAGTTTGAGGCTATCTTTGCTTGACTTACAAAGCCATGCCTGACCCAGCTCTGTTAGACATGCTTTATATGAGGACATCCCACTGCCTCCACACTACACACTGCAGTGACTTCTACCTCATTACTATAATCAACACAACATGCTAGTGGGACAGGTCCCTCACCAAGAGACTGCACATGCCTCAGAATAGACTTCCCATACATGTCATTCAGAGCACCTAGCTGACCCTGTTTCACAGACATCTGGATGAGTGGATTGGTAATAGACAGGTCACCCCAAGTATCACTGCAGTGGTCTACAGGCACTGGGAAGTAACATTGGGTGACACAATGGCAGGGCCCTTAGGCTCCTGAGACATTAGCCTACTACACAGTTGTGAACCTATAAGGGAACTGACATCATCAGGGTTGATAACGTAGGGCAGTGGGTGGTAAAAGTATCAAAATACGTCTGTCTAAAAGGATGTACACACATTCACCAGATAGAAGAGTTGAACCCCTGCCAAAGTTGTTCTTAGTACTATAATGTTATGCAGTTATCACACATGCTACAGGGCTTACTGGGCTGATAGTTGGACAAAGGTACTGATATGGGGAGTGACATAAGCAGGACTGCTAAAGTAGGAGAGTGGGTGTTAACTTATCTAAATACTTTGTCCTACAGACATACTTGCACACACACACACACACACACACACACACACACACACACACACACACACACACACACACACACACACACACACAGACACACACACATGAGAGTTGAACCATTACCTAACTCATTATTTGTACTATATTATTACACAGTTATGGCATGTGCTACAGAGCTTACTGGGATGACAGCTAGCCAAATGTACTGATATGGGGAATGACATCAACAGGACTGATAAAGTAGGGCAGTGTTTGGGACATATAAAAATACTTCAGCCTACAAACATACACAGTTACTCCCACAGCAGAGTAGAAATACAGTCTAAGTAGTTCTTTGTAATATAGTGTTATACATTTATTGCACGTACTCCTGAGCTTACTGGGCTGAGACTTGGCCAATGTTGCAGATAAAGAGAATTACATCCTCTGAACTAATAAAGTGGAGCAGTGGGAAGTGTTGTGTGTGGGAATGGTATAAAACTTTCGCCTACAAACAAACGTACAACTCCCTCACTCTTGCACACACAACTGTTACACAAACAGTTGCCAGTATTGGGATTAGAACTCCTACCATCTAGTTACTTATACTATTGTGTTACCCAGTTATCACATGAGCTACAGAGCTTATAGGGGCAGTAGTTGTCCAGTGGTACTTCTAAGGTAAATGACAGTAGCAGATCATGTGCAGTTAGGCAATGTGAAGTGTACTGAGCAGGAAGACTCTGCTAATGGCCAGAACTACCGAGAGCTTCCATTTGCCACAATTTAAAACCATTATGCCACTGTCAACAGCAGGACATCACTGTATGCCATTCAGGGTACCCATGTGTGAGACCCACACTGCTGTGTGTGTCCCCCTGTATCTCTCTGTCTATCACTGTCTGTCTGTCACTTCCCCACATCTATGTGTGTGTATGCTTGGCATATACTCATCTGTTGGCCATATATGTATGCCTGTGTGCTACATACAACAGATGCAGATATGACATATGGACCACTTACAGCTAGCTTGAGGTAATCCTGTCTGATGTGTGGATGTAGGGACAGTTAAGGTGTGCATTGCTGTCTGTATGCACACATATGTACACAAGATAGTCATACAGAGCAATATATGTTCCGACATGTCCAGTGATTAAGTGTAGGAGCATGCCCAGTGTGACTATGTATAGTGAGAGTGGAAGTCCATTCCAGGGATGAGTGTACTCTGGTCCAGGGTTCTGTGTGCTACAGACATACCTCTCAGAAGTACAGATGACTTTCCTCATGGAACTGGTTCATTTTGGCAGACATTTTCTGACATATCTGAATTCTGCCTGAGCAATTTCTTGTTTCATTACCTAGTATCAGACATCCTGAAATCATCACAGTGTTTTACCAGAGGACTACTACTCATATGATGTATAGACTGATATTATAATGACAGCTATGTACATTCTTGGCCAACAGGGCCAATTGGGAGGTATGGCTACAGCCAGTTGAGTGATATTTCATCAAGCTGTTGATATACTGGCTGGGGATCTTCTGCCTCTGTGGTATCTATGTAACCTGAGATGTGATATCGTGCTGTGGCCATACCTCTCTGCTGCACCATTTTTGGCAGATTGTCCAGTTATTTGGTTACAGGTTTTGCCAAATTTGCATAAACGTGTTTTGTGGCAAGTTATTTCAGTATACTTGAAGAGTGATGATACAAAATATTGACACACATTACTGTATCAACCTACATAACCTTCAGTTAATTCCCATTACTTCAAATCACTCACCATACCAACTTTGTCAATCTGTCAGGCCATTATTTGCCACACATGCCTATCATTGTTCCTTTGTTCCACTTGTACTTCTGCCCTCATTCACACATGTTGCTGTCAGAGTTTTGGTGTTATGGGTGTGAGTATAGACTGCTTTCTACTGTGCAGCCATGTCCATTATATACAAAAGCACACATAAAAACAAGGGTAAAAGCCATAATGACAATGAGCACTGTGAACAGTACCAGGAAGCATGATTATTCACAAAAGACCCTCAGAAAGTCCAGTATATGTGTAGTATATTCCACATAGCACTATGACTTTCAGGTATGATACTGGCAGAGCAATAGGTGTGCCTGACATGTATAATCATTGGCACTGCAGTTATCCACACATTGCCCTATGATAAACAGCCTTTACCTAGGGCAGTACAAGATGACAGCCAGAGGAACATGCTGGCCAGATCCTGGCTGCTACTTCCCTGCAAATATACATGTTACTACATTTCTGTGCATATATGGGGGGACACACCAGTGTGCTGATATTTGCTTAACATTTTGATTACATTTACCATACTATTATGCTTGTCTTGGCAACTATAGGCAAAGAGTACAGGTTTGATTGTAATGGCCTACATTTACATGCCAGCCTTGTTACCTTTCAGAGCCTTACTGCAACTGCGAGACCTGCTGTGTTCTGACTGTGTGGGTCTGTCGGGAGGTGATTCAACATTGCTGTCATTTGTGGAGCTTTCCAAGACATTTCTCTGGTTTTCTATAGCTGCCCTGCTGTGTGGTTCTGAGAGGTGCTTATGCAAACCCACAGTGACATCCATGGCAATGAACTATGACCCCCACCCCCAGTTAGTTGGCACCACACATATACTGCAGTGGGATTTTCCACCACTGCATGGTGTTGGGAGTCCAGTATTAGACAGACATTTCCTGGTGTCCCACATAGCTTCCAGTTGTCTGCTGTTATCCCAGTAGTCCACCTCATTCCCTTGCATGCATGCAACAATACCATAGATATGCTAGCAGAAAATACTGATACATTAACTCATTCACTCCAGGACAACTGTTTTGAGTGTGTACTTTTAACTCCTGGTGGGTGTGGCCTGAAAAAAAAAAAAAAAGTTATTATTATACAATTAATTCTAACTCATACACAGATGTCAACATCAATACTCATACACTTTGTGTGTGCCATCATGTTAAAAATGTTAAAATGTGTTACATGTAGCATGGTTTTAGCATGGTTTTTTATTATTTAATGGAAGTAATGTAAAGTAATCAGAGGAGCAGTAGGGAGCAGTAGGAGGATGCATGCAATGAGTTAAATTACTGTTACGGCGAGTGACTTACCTTGTGTGTGTTATGCCATTTTACTGTGTGTGCAAGTAGAGCGAGGTGACATTCTCTGGGTGCCTGTAGTGTCAGTATGTGTGCTATGTGTTGCCTCTTTGCCAAGACCAGGGCATACTGGGCATGCCTCCATCTGCCTACAGGGGCTGGCTCAGGGGTCTCCTCATCTGAGTCGCTCTGTGCCTGTGGGGACCTTGGCAATGGTGGGGGTCTGTGTGGCCCTCTGTGTGGCCCTTCCCCATCCTGTTCCTGCTGCAGCAGTTTCTGCAGGCTCATATTGTGTAGCATGGTATATATTATGAACATGTGTGCACATGTGGCTGAAGAGTACTGCAAGGCTTCACCAGATATGTTCAGGCAGCGAAACCATGACTTGATCATCTGAAACACATGGTCTATAATGATCCTGGTTTGTGCGTGTGCCTCATTATGGCATTCTTGCATGGGTGTGTGTGCATTTCTGATGGGGGTCATCCTCGTCAGCTCCAGTGCATAGCCAGCATCTCCCACCATATAGCCATATGGGATGTCCCCCCTGGCAAATCCCTGATACAGCTGTGAGGAATGCCAGATGTGGGAGTCGTGATAGCTTCTAGGCCTGCCAGCACACACATTCATGATAATGCCCTGGGCATTGCACATGACCTGACAGTTGATGGAGGGGAAGACCTTGTGGTTTATGTAGACCCTACCCTGCTTACCGGGTGGTGCTTTGATGTGGATGTGTGTGCAGTCTATGGCACCCAGTACCTGCAGGTATTCAGCTACATGGTGGAAGAGATGCATATTGCAGGTAAGTTCCTCACAGGTTTTGGGGAAGTAGATGTGCTCACGAGCATGTGGTAGCATAGCATCCAAGTACTGATAGAGTACTCTGGATGCAGATGCCTGTGACACCCCCATGATATCCCCAGTAGGTATTTGGAAGTACCTGCAGCTAGCATTCCTAAGGCTACTTATAAAGTAGTATCCACTGGGATGGGTTCCCCTCTGTTTGCTCTGGATGTAAGGTGAGGCCGGCACAGCTCCACAATTTGCTGATGTATGTCCCTGTCCACCCTGTAATGCTCTACAATCTCCAGGTCATGTAGCCCTTGATAGGTCACCCTGGGTTTGAACACTCTCTTCCTCCTCCTGGGTCTGCAGCAGTTGGCAGCATTATCCTCCTCACCACCATCAGCCTCCAGCACATACTGATGTATCAGAGCAATAGCAGCCCCTAGCATTTTGTTGGTTACAATTCCCAAATTTACTCCAAAGGTGCAGAGTTTGTGGGAAAACTCAGACTGAGGGATGTTTCCATACTTTATAGTGGTGTGCTGCTACTGATTCCTGTCAGATTGGCTGTTTCTGTTACATACCAGCTGCTAGCTTAATTGCTCATGGCTTGGATTTAGCTACTGTGAATGTTACAGACATTACTGGTAATTTGTGCATGATTGGATTTATTCTGCTGTTGCCCTTTTTTATTTTGTTTACTGACATCTCCTCCCATGTTCAGCTATGCAGCCACCTGCCAGCTCTATTGCTGAGTGCTTTCAATAGCTCATTGTGAGTTGCAAGAATCCCATATTAGTGATTTCTACTGCATTTCTCCTTTATTGTACTGTTGCACTTTATTTTTCTTTATTTGTTACATCTCCTTCCATTTTCTGCTATGCAGGCACCTGCTAGCAGTATTATTGGCTGCTTTCAATGGCCCATAGTGAATTGCAGAGTGTCAGTTAGTAATTTGTACTGCATTTCCCCTGTTTTGCTATTTCCTTTTTTTTCCTAAATCATTCCTGTTTAAGCCTCGAAGCATGCCTCGCAAACCAGTTCAGCTAGTGTAAACACTGCTGAAAAGGAAATGGTGTGCCCTGGCCGTGAACACACTTAGCTAAGCACAGCTAAGCTAAGTAGGACACCCCCCCCAGCTTAGCTGTGCTTAGCTAAGCGCAAACTCAGGCAACAGATCTCCAATGTGCTTACAGCAAGCATGACACACCCCTTTTGATGTTATCTAACTGTCCTGCTTACAAAGCAGTGTTAGAGCACCTACACAATTAGGTGCAGTCTAACACGGAGAAGAACATTGTGTTTCAGTATGACTTCTCTCATTAACATACCCCACTGCCTTACTCCATAGTTACTGCACTAACACTGAGCCTTTCCCCTTAGCAACCACTGTTGCCTGGTATTGTTTTCATTCGGCTTGCCATTGACTATAATGGCAACATGCTGATTTTTACATAACATTGTCATTTTATTATTTTTTTCCCCACAATCCCATTTGTGTGGCACTGTTGTTAGCTTAAACAGCCGAGATCAACTAAAAAAAAACTTTTATTTTATAATTTTCATTTCTTTTTACATGCCAGTGGCCATATATTTGGCCATTGGCATACCTAATTAAGGGAATACATGCTTTCTATGAGGCTGTCATGCCTCCATTTTCTATTTTGCAGAAATGTATTCAGCTACTAGCCGAATACATTTCTGCACCCTACACTGTTCCTGCACAGAGACATGCCTGTTTTCTGAATCAGTAATTCAGCTCATTTGCATGGTTTTCACAAGCAAATGAGCTGATTAGCACACTGCAGGGCTTTCTGGGCATGAACAGTGTAAGGGCACTATATTCTGTGCAGGAGCAGCTACACTGCTCCTGCATGGAAATTTCAGCTTCGTGAATCGGGGTGATTCAATACTTTCTTTTATCCATGGTCTGAAGAAGCGGTCATGCTAATCACGAAAGCACTTACCAGTTGCTCTTATTTTTGTTTGTTGTTATTTTCATCAGTTATTAAATGTTTTCTATACAGCCCTGTTGGTCACAGGAAATTTTCTGTTTGTTTAACTTGCATGGTATTTTGGCATCCTTTGCTCTACAGGCCAGCATTTTGTTTGTTTATAAAAGAGAAGTTAAACTATTTTAAACAAGGGGAAAAAAGGTAAAAGCCAACAGTGAGCCTTATTCCAGCAATTCTCAAGTCACATGAGCTCTTGGCTGCACAGTTCTGCCATAAGGGTGCAGGGGGGCCTTCTTAATGTAAGAGGGTTGATTTGAGTACTCCTGTGATACCAAACAGTCTAGATTCAGTAAGCCTGAATCGAGCCTATGCTATAGAATGCAGAAGTCCTAGAAATCTAAAGCGCAGAAAAATCACAATCACAACAGATGAACAAACAGTTTAAATAAAGCAGCAATTCAGTAGAATACTCCAACAAGAGTGTAGACAACAAACTTTCCTAGCATAAAATAAAACAAAACCAAAAGCACTTGAAGGAAATAAGGCTCCAGGCGAAAATTCTGATAGTTTAATGAGGTATAAAAGTAGCATAAAATCAACTTCATCAGACAGTTTTACACACTCAATTCATGCCCCTTAAATACAAACACTTTAATTGGATAAATACCAATTAAGCCAATATTGCAACCCTCTTAATTGCTCTATTAAGACTGACATAAACCAAGAAGTAGCTGCAGAATTCAGTTTGTCTAAACTGACAGCAAAAAGAAAAAGCAAACTCTCCTTATAAATATAAGCAAAGCTTAATAAACTTCCCTTAATTTATAACTAAATATTGCACTACCTCCATTACCTATAAAATAGAACACAATTTCTCCAATTCGAAAAATTATACATAAAACTTTAAAATACACATATATTAGATGATAATTTGGTGCCATCTAGTGGAAGAAACCATCATAAATATAAATACAGTGTCATAAACACAAATGGGGTGATTCAAAATACATTCTTTCCATCACACACTACATAATGGAAATGTGAATAAATTGGAAAAAATTACTAATACAAATATTATAAACCACATCTAACATTATATTTGGTAATTAGTTCATAAATTTCCTTCATTACAATAAATAAATAAATAAATAAATACATATATATATATATATATATAAATACACTAATTAAAAACAATTCTATAAAAAATAATTTTATTAAAATAATTTCAATCAAAAATATTACATATGTAGGTACTTCAAAGTTTAGCTGCCCTCATTTTGAGTACTGGAGTTATTGAAATCAAATCATTAAGGCCAGGGGGTTTATTGGCCTCCAACTGTAATTGCCATAGTAGCTCCTTGTACTCAATGGACGTCTCCCAGTGCCCCCCCCTAATATCTTTCTCTACTACTTCTAAAACAAAAAAATTATATGTGGCCAAAGGACAATCCATCTTATGTCTATACAAAGCATTCTTTGAATTATTTGTTCTTATTTCATAGAGATGTTTTTTAGCTTAAATGAATCACATGCTTTGCAAAGGGCAATATAGACAATGCCAAACGTATCACAGTTGGAGAAAAATTTACTCTCTACTACCAGATCTCTGCTTTTTATAAAAATTGATTCATTTGCACAGATATGCGGGCATTGTGAGCATTTCTTATTCATTCCTTTATTTCTTTCGAGAATAGTTTTTAAATTTCTGGTTCTGTAAACAGGTAGTTCAGCTCTGATAGCTCACTAAACTTCATCCATTCTTCTTCCAAGGTTTTTGTGATCATATTGGCTTGCCCACAATAATCAACTACAAAAGTATTTTCCCTTACAATTTGATCTGTTGTAGGTGCAAATGGGACTACAGATTTGCCTCTACCTAAAATACCTAACTTCTTTCTCAATTTCTTTAACCAAACCTGGTGGATAACCTCTTTCCATAAACATTTTATACAGAGTGTTACATTCTTCATCAAAATCTGTTTCCTTTGAGGTCATTACTGTCCCTTCACAATCCCTTTCTAAGTATGAGTTAGAGAAAGTTGTCTTTCTATAAAGCTTTGAAAAAAAGCCATTCTCACTTTTACCAATATTTATATCAAGGAACCTCAATTCATTTCTATCGCATTGGAATGTGAATTTCAAAAAATTGGTTGATTGTGAAATATATTCAAAAAATGCTTGGAATTCAGCCTCTGTGCCAACCCACAGAAAACACATATAATCTAAAAACCGCTTATATAATTTCCAGCATTGATTAAACTTGGAATTAATTATAAACTTACTTTCCCACACTGAAAGGATTATATTAAATGGATGAAATTATTATTCAGTACCACATCCATCAAGGTTAATATTAAATAAAACTCATTATTATTATTTTGTGTCCAACCATTTGGCTAATGGGGCTGTTCTAGCATAAAATAAGTTGTTTGGAACACAAGTGCTTAAACTAGAACTAAGACATGTTCATAATAACTGACACTGTAAGCCTTCAGCCAACAATTCCCAGCTTAGAAGGGTGTAGACTATCCTTCCCTGACACAAGAGTCTACACCACAAACCTTTCTAATGTAAAATAACTGGTTTGAAGGCCAAGTGCTTAAACCATAACAAAGAAACTTAGAACAGCCAGAGTACACATTCAACCAGCAATTCCCAGCTCAGAAGGACAGAGACTACCTTTTCCTCCCACCAGAGTGTAGACTGCAAGCCTTCTTAATGTAATACAAATGGCCTGAAGCTCAAGTGCTTAAAGCAAAAGTAATAGCCTTAGAATAAAAGTTACAATGTAATGTGATACCAGAAAGATGACAATGGTATATCTTTTAATCTACCCACATACATCATGTCATTGTTAGTAGGCCCTGTGTTATCTTGATCAGAAAGCCCTGTGGTCAGTCCAGCTGCTGCATGTGGCTGGTGAGGTTCCTGCAAAATGGAGCAATATACTGTATTACTGTTCTGATGATTTTGACTACAGTGTTGTCATACAATCCTGAGAGCTGAATGTGATGGCATGTCTTATGATGTGCACCATATGTATGTATGGGTAAACATTAAGGAGAAAGGTTATACGGTAATGACACACATTGCAGTTCCTCACTTCACAACTCGTACAAGAGAATACACTAGAAAGTACTGTCATGATGATGCTATCCACTGTATCATTTGGCAAGGCAAATATAACTGACAGGTAAAATTATCAGTTCAGCACCACAAATGCTGATATACAAGGCACTAATGTAGCTGCGCACCTTGTGTATCAGACACAAAGCTTTTGTATCACTGAATCCAAAAGAGAGAAAACAGGGCTATGGCATAGTTGCCATCATTTTCACAGGGTGCTGGGGGGAGGGTTGTGCAGGAGACCTAGGCTGAAACAAAAGTTCAGTGAGTGTGTGTGAGGGAGAAAGGGAAGCAGACAGGCTGTTTGTGTGTGTATGTAGTGGTCCTCCATGTGAAAGTGATGTGTGAGAATCTGCATGAACCGACCAAAGCTCATTGTTTGATCTACATCTTGGTATGTTGGACAGATCTGAGCCATGGAAGGTAAAGGTGGCATTTCATTGTCACCCCCGACCATGAGAACTGGCTCTACCAGGAGGTACAGTGGTACCTCCATGCCCAACATCTGATAGAGTGCTGCTTCCTGAGTATGACCAAGATCACCCAGGACCATGAACCCATGGTCTGCCATGTTTGGGTGTGGACAGAACACTCCCCAGTGGACCAGCAGAAGTACTGCCACTATGGGAGAGTGATCAGAAACAGACACTTTGGCTCTCAGCAGATGTTATGGCTGACCTACACCCACGAGTTTGCCGTTAGCCTCCCAGCAGACATTCCATCTCAGAGACAATGCTCATTCCATGACAGACACATCTCAGTCCTTTACAGACACTCCACATTCCAATGTGTCATTCATCCAATCCAGGGAATTTAGACAATGTGGAGGCAGTCATGCATGTCAGACTGTGCCAGATCCATAACCCTGAGCATTTGTCTGGAGCACCTTTCTGAATGTGCCTGTGTCTCCAAGATGGCCCTAAACATATGTTAAGTGATATGGGAAGAGACACCTGCAGCAAGTGGAGAAGGGACAACAAGACCCCTCTGAGCACCCCATCAACCCTCCTGTGAGGCATCTTGCCAACACTTTGGTTACAGCCAGACTCAACAGGCAGTAGCCACACTTCACTGCTCAATGTCATCACCCTCCACCTGACCTATATTTGTGAGTTCAGTGGACTAGGTAGGTGTAAGCCTAATGGCTGGGTCCAGGAAAAAAGAAGGGGGTGGCTCAATGTCAACCTCTGTGTCAGATTCAACCTCTGCACCCCCCCTACTATGCCTCAGTTTCTCCACCATCACTGTCAGTGTTTGATGAGACACTGACATCAAGTTGCACTGGGCCCACTGTCATGATCACATGAGATAAAAAGGGAGAAACGTAGGCATACATTAATACCTGCACTACTATGATGCAATATATGCTAAACAACTAACAGTGCTGCCTCTATTACAGACAATACAGCAATATACACAACAGGCCTAAAATGACACATTACATTTTTAGAAATTGATCAGCATGACTGAAATAACTTGATTTGGCTTGCCATCTGCAGGAGGTCTGCATTGCTGAATTCCTGATGGTCCTGAAATACGTTAAGCAAGAGGTAATACCAACATCACCACATTTAACAGCAAGACAGGAGGTGCTACATGTATGTCTGTCAATCAGCATGGTGTGTTACTTTAACAAGAACATGGCTGACAAGTCCAAACTGAGATTATCACTGTACTAATATTCAATCCACCCAAACAACATATGTGATACAAAAGTAACTTTTATTTCAGGTGTTTTACTATGCAACAGTATTGAACTAGTCATATAACAAAACCTACCTGGAAACTCTTTCTGGGACTGAGAAGGAGGTGCACCCACATCAATGACATATTGTGGCCCACTCTGCTGTGAGTTGTTCCATTGCAGAAGATTCACCAGTAATTCCTCATTGGCAGTAAGAGGTGGTTCTGAGCAAGCCCAACCCCAGTTACCCTCCAGGCTCGGGCAACAGCAGTCGCACACTTCCATGCAGATGTGAGCATATAAGTGGCCCTGTGGTGCAGCTGCTCATAAGTACGGCTATGGCTGTCCACGACATTTATGTTAGCAATGATTTGCTGCTATATTCTCAGCCTCTCTGGCATATTGGGATGACCTCTTCCAAGATGAAAAGTGCCATGTTGATGGAGTGCATCCACTTTGACTGCATTTTCTGCCTCAGTGAAGGAGTCTGCACCTCAATGACATTTTCAGTACTAAAACACAACAGAATGATAATACACATAACTATCACATAATTACAAATAACTGTTACCAGATAAAACAGTTAAGGTATGCAGTCAGTAGTACCCACTGGAAAAACATATGACATATATGAAATATTAACAACAGGCAGGACACAAAATAAAGGAAAGTAGCAAGGGCAACTCAGCTGTGCTACCACAAAAGAACAGTCCATTCTAGTTTGTGACATAAGATTAACATATCTTTCCTCCCCCACCTGCCAAAAAACAGGCACATGAGCCATTTTGCTAATAAAACACATTTCAAATGCTAAATATGCATTCAAAGGACTTGTCATTGAATCATTTGTACATATGTATCACACAACTTACTATTTTCATGTTCTGTCAATCATTTGTACCTCTGAAATGGCTTGATAAACATGGCCATGCCATCAGTATACTTCTAACTAATGCATACAGATAAACAGTATAAAAGGTTTTGCTTCACATTATTAATTAATATATTCCAGCATATGCATTATGTAGGTAAAAAAAATGATAGCATATCTGCTGGAGTTCAAAACTCCTGTATAAAGATAGCATGGGAAATATATTGCTTTGCTGAACATATAGCAAGTATCGTCACCATCAGTATGACTAGCTACACATTTGCCTTTTTATAAAGGAGTAGATTATCAGTTGACTACATCTGTCTAGGCTGTGTTTCAGAGATTCTAATTACAACATTAGCAGCTTAATTGCATGCTAATCAACCTATCTGGTGGAGTTATTCAAGAAGTTATAAAGTAACCATTTAGACATCATGCTGTTTTTTCCTGTGGATTTCAAATGTAGTGGAGTACAGACACAAAAAGTCTACACAGACTGAATATTAGGAGCTGCTGCTGCTTAACTCCATGTGTATGTGCTATAGGCTGCAGGCAATGCTGCTGCTGTTGCCAATATGTGTAGGCCAATACAGAGAAGAGTTTTCAGACCACATTTAACTTATCACAACATAAGTGACATGGACATTGCAGAGTCCTACAGGGTGGACAGGGACACAATACAGGAACACTGCAACCTTTGCTGGCCTCAACTCAGAGCCACAGCCTCTATATCACCATGTATTGGCTTTGCACTGCTTGCATTACAGTCATCCCTGAACTAACACTGTGTCAACTGTTCCATTTACATGGTAGGTCCTGAACATGTACTGCATTGTATAATAATATTATGGCATGTCCTTGTATTTCATCACTTGGCACAGTAAGTAACTACAAGGTGGGAGATTTGTACAGAAATTAATTTCACATGTGGCAGCAGAATGTTATTTGACTTGTATGTGTCCACCACACGTAGTAGTCCTCAGGCCTCAAAAGATTCACACATTGATACCTCCCCAAAGTAATGATGATCACCGCATGCCCTCAGTTTAGCACCATACATTTGAAATGGGAAATAATAACAGAAGTTCAAAAGTAATGCGACACATAGCAGTTTTTGTCTTCATCACCCTCACAAGATCAAACTGGTAGGATGCAAAACAAGGAGAGTAACAATGGCAACATAGCCTTGCTTGTGCCATAACAGTAGCTCAGCCTGACTCCACCCCACCCTTGAAAGAACAGTATACCCTTGCATGTTCCATGACAGGATCCAACCTTTGCTCCCCACCCCCAAAACAGCAGTCTATGTTTGTTTGTGGCATACAATCTTCCATTAATTTGATGGCAGCTGCATATCATATTGTTCCCAGTGATTACCCTCACATTTTAAGGTAAATGATAAGGCTGGTTTACACACTGCATGTCTCTGAGTACTGGTCATATAACTGATGAATGACCAAGAAACACAACTAGGTAGTACACAACTGTATATTTGCAGGGAATAATCATAGCAGGTTGTGTGATCAGTAAGTGCACTACATCCAAATATATTACATAGAATGCTTTTACAAATAACAGGTCATGCCTTGATAGCAGTGTACATTAAGTTGCACTTGGTTGTGTGAGGAATTATGTCATGTATTTGCTGCAAATGTGTTTGTGTAGCAAAGATGGATAAGTCCCCCCTAATTTTGTGACAGTGCATTGAAGTGAGAGTTGGGATCCAGGCCTATGTAATCATATCTCATGTGTACTAACAGTTTCTATTCTGTATGTCATAGATTGATTGTCTGCATTTTAACTAATTCTCCACGGTTTACACTTTTTTCTTTTTTTTCTGGGGAGGGTACTCTTTGAGCGATGTGCCAGTTAGCACAAACAGCTTTGGCTATGCACCATACCTCTCAACTTCTTAGAGCAAGAAATTTGGACAATGCCATAAACAAAAGTGGGACAAATGTCCAAAAATGCTTCATTGTAAATAAATATTCTGGGAAGAAATAGTCAGGGAAATGTTATAGCTAGGCTTGTATAGGCTCGAGGGCCGATAGCCTAGTACCAAACTATGAACCTAAAAATAGGGACAGTTTTTAAATATTACTTTTACAAATTTAGAAAGTTGATAGAATAACAATTTTTGCACTAGCATGAATTTTCAGAAGAGTATGAAATCTGAAATTTAAATGTCTGTCATTGTTTTCTAACTTTAATCTTTAATGATTTGCCATTAATTTGCCAGAAAGCCACAAATTTAGGAAAAACAGACCAAAAATATGTGGCAAAAATCTGGACATTCTGACAAAATCTGTACAGTTGAGAGGCATGCTATGCACATTTTGTTAGCTTGTAGAGTGGCACTGCACACACCAGATAAATGGGCCACCCAGGTAAAAGACAGGACCCAGACTGTGAGAAACATACACTGGATACAGTCAATTAATACTACTGGCCATCGCACAGACACATTTTCCGGTGCAATGTGTTTGCATGATGGCAAGTGTTGCGCAACACTTTCAAATGTTGCAAATCCAGAAAGTGTGCACTCCCAGTAAGCCGGATACTTGCAGTTGGTGGGTAAACATCATTCTACATTGGTCTTGATATGTGATAGGCATGGTTGGTATTCCTGGAGAGTTTTTAAGATTCCATGCACAAAGATGGGGTGCCTAGGAGTTCAAAGATTTTGTTGGACTTGTAGTGAATGAACATGGGCCCAGACTGGTGCAGAGGGACTATCATGGCTCAGAATATAAGGCAGAAGTATGAAACACTCTGGCCCTGGCTCTGACCAGTGTTTCCAGTATCCTTCACATTGGTAAACAATGTAGGAATCACTACAACGATCTCAGGATGAGGAACAGGAATATCCCCGACCACTGGATTGAGGAATGTATGACTGGATGCACTTCACATACGTTTAAGTATCACTTACACAGACTAGATGTCAGAGTTAAAAGCTGGATATAGTCAGGCTTGGTATGCTTAATGATATTCTGCTCTGTTCTGTGTTTTGCACAGTCATTACAGACTGGGAACTGAATGTGCAAACTCATGCCTCTATATTGGCATGGATGCAAGATGTATGTTGTATGTATGCATCCCAACAATGGGGTTATTTTAGCATTAAACGTTATGACACATTTATTTGTTAATTATACATTTGTATCAAATTGAGCATTCATTTCTAAACTGTAATGGGGAAAGTATGCATGCATTACTTTGGAGGGCAAAACATTCACTTTTACAAAGTAGCCCTAGATTGTACCTTCAAAATCCACACTTCCCAAATATACAGTACTGTTAAGGTGTCAATGATATTGCAATGTAACATCAGAGCTGTAAAGCAGTGTCATCACTTGCTTTTTGTAAACTGTGATCAGTATATTTGGACCACTCATATGTACTATGAATGCAAACAGGAAGGATTGCTTACCGCAATATGTAGTATATTGTGCATTTGTTAGGAGCCAAGTAGTCTTAACAGTAAACAAAGGTATTTGTTAGAAGCTGATACTGTTAAACGCAAAGGTAATAGAATAGAGTCAAATACTTGTATCAATGCTTTGCATGTCACATATGAATATACTAATGTTCTCCCTTTTATCTCTCACCCCAACCCTTTTCTCTATTTTTTTTTTAATTTTTGTCTGTTTATTTTTATACATTTTTTGCATTTATTTATTTTTTTTCCCCACAGTTCAGTGGGCTAAGACTCTCCCATGGGATCCACCTGCCCCTACTCCACTGGCTACAGCACTGCTGCCCAGCATATCTGATGCAGAACCTGGTAGCATGCCTTCTGCCACCCCTGCCCCTCAGGTAGTTCTGCCAGAAGTATAGGCCTGTGGCTCCCTTCAGGAGCAGTGGCAGAGGTGGTAAACCCATGAAGAACTGTCAGGGAGGCTGCATAGGATTTTGAGCCACACTGTTGATGCATTCTTACACTGGATGGAGACAATGCTCTACAACATTGCAATAAATAGAAGGAGATGCAGACATCAGAGACTGCAGCCACTGGTACAGTGAGGTGACAGTGATGACATTTCACTGGTTGAGGACTCCATTCTCACTGCCACCCAACTTGATGTCCATTTGTTTGTGATGTCCCCACCCTCACCCAACCATGGTATTCACCCACCTCCCGTGTCCTTCAATGTCCTGTGTCTTCTTTTGTTTGTCTTGTCTGTCTGCAATTACTTCATCACCTGCCCAACTTACTACACACAGACATTCCTACAGCCCTTCCCCAACATTCCTCTCTCTTCTCTCTCTCTCTCAAAAAAAATGAGCACCTGTCAAACATAAAAAATATCATCCCATACATAGCTCTTCATTTTGCACACGTCTTCATGCCACACATAACTTGATCTAATTCCCTACACAACAGAATGTGTTGTTGTCACTCCTATCTCAGGAGGTGACAGTGGAGTGTTTAAAGTATGACTAGCTGGTACTGGCTTCCAACCCAACTATATAATATTTAGAGCTAGTTTTGACACAGCCATGAACACCATTGCACAATAATTCTTTAAAGAAAAGAAATGGGGAAGACAGGAAAGTGGTGAAATGGGGAGTAAACAGGGGGAAGGACAAAGTGAAAGCAAGGCAGGAATGTGCAGGAAGGATGTATGAAAGAACCATAGCTATCCATTTTTTTCTGTAATAACACATGAACATATATGCACAAATCTGGCTAATTTTGGACTGTCATCTCTAGAGAGAGGTGACCACAAAACAAAGTGTTGTATACAGAATTGGAAAGAATCATGATATGTTCCATGAAGATGCATGTGTGAAATGGAGAGCTCTGTATGGGATATTTTTTTTTTGTGGGACAGCTGTCCTTTTTTTTCTTGAGAGAGAGAGAAATGTTGGGGAAGGGCTGTAGGGATGTCTTGGTAAGGAAGCAATTGAAGACAGACAAGACAAACAAGAAAAGAGACAGGGATGGTGAAGGATACATGAGGTGGGTGAACACCATGGATGGGGAGAGGGTAGGAAATCTTGGTCCCATGCATATTGAGGCATTTGACAGTAAGAATCTAGTCCTTACCCAGTGGACTGTCATCACTGTCACCTCACTGTGTCACTGGCTGCAGTGCCCGTCTGCACCTCCTACAAGTGCTTTGCACAAGGATGGAGAGCAGGCACTCGTGTGTAGGCATGCACCAACAGTGCGGAACACAGTCTCACACACCATCCCTCACAGTCTGTCATGGGTGAGTTTTCCCTCCATCCCTGCTCCCAGAGGGAGCCAAAGGCCTATCCTCCAAGGCAGGACTACTTGAGGGGCTTGGTAGTGCAGGGGTGGTGGAAGGGGTACTACCAGGTTCTGCACCGGATGACCAGATGTACTGAGCAGCGATGCTGTAGCTGGTGGACTGGGGGAAGGTGGATCATGTGGGACAGTCCTAACCTGCTGTGCTGTGGGAAAAACAAAAAATTTAAAAAAGAGAGTGAGAAAAAGGGTGGGGTGAGAGAAGAAAAGGGAAACATTTCATATGTGACACACAAAGTGTTGCTATAATTATTTGACTCTATTCTGTTATCTTTACTTTTAATACTACATAGGCATACTATAGTAAAGATTGTAGCCACCAATCCTTGATGTGTGCATATACTCCACATATGTGTGTTCCAGTTATACTGATTACAGTTTACAGAAGGTCATTTCTGGCACATATTGAGGTATGAAGTTGCATTCCAATAATGATTAAAACCTAACAGTATTGTATATTTGGGAAGTGAGGTTTTTGAGCCCACAACCAATGACTACACTAAAATACTGTACTTTTTTGTCATACAGACTAATGCATGCATACTTTCCTTTTACAGTTTAAAGATGCATGCTCACTGTTATTTGGGAGTATGGCACCATTACGTTGTGCTACAGATTAAGGCACGCATAGTTTCTTTTATAGTTGGGATATGCATGCTCAATTTGATACAGTTCTATTAACTACAAACTAAGCAGTCCTTATCTTTTAATGATACAAAATGACTATACAAATTATTATTATTATTATTATTATTATTATTATTATTATTATTATTATTATTAATAAAATACTATTTAGACAGTACCGTTCTGATGCATACATACCACATGCTTCTTGCATCTTTACTAGACACCTGCCATGGGACTGAACATTTGAGACTCTCTCCTCAGCAGCTGTGGAAAAAACTGAACAGAACACCATTATGAATACCAGTGTTGACTATATTCAGCTTTTAACTCTTCAATTACTCACTGAAATTGATACTTACACATCTGTAGGGATTCCCCTGCCCAACATCCCCTGATCAAAAGGTCAAGGGTATCCCAGTTACTTCTCTGGAGGTCATTGAAATTATGTCTGCATTGCTCACCTGTGTGGGAGATACCTGTCACAATGGTTAAAGCCCTGGCAGCATTATTCCAGGCTTGAAATTTATATTCTGAGCTGGAATAGTCCTGCTGGGTCAACCTGGGCCCATGCTCTTTAACTAGGAGTCCAACAAATATCTTGGACTCCTGGATACCCCATTGCTGTGCCCAAAAGTACACACCTGCTCCAGAAACTCCAGACATGCCTGCCATAGTTCAAGCTCAATGTCTAATGAGCATTTCCTGCCAATTACATTTTATGTGTTGCTGTTTCTTCCTATTGCATATCTCGTGCTTACTGAGACTGCGCACATTTTGGTTTTAGAACATTTGAAAATGTTGCACCTTGCTTTCCATTACACAAACCCAGTAGGTGAAGGTCTGCAATGTCAGGCATCATGTTTGTGTGATGTTAAGTGATGCGTAACTGTGGCAAGCACTGTAATTTCAAGATTATTTGGTATACAGGTACTTGTGTAAATGTGCTAGTTAAATTAACCATGCCTATGGTTCTCATGCACTTGCAGATATTGCCACAAGAAGTTTGATAAAGCAGTTGCATATCTTACCCTTAATTGCTATAATCTGCAATCTCACAAGAGTAAAACAAAATTTGCATACCCTGTGCTAGAACCTCAGACCATCTGCATTGCACACTTACACTTAACACATGCTGCCATGGGATTAGTGAGATAACTGCTACCTTAGTGTGTTTGCATGATGCACAATATTATTAATTGAATGCATCCCGTCCATATATTTGGCTGTCTGGGTCCTGTCTACAACCTCAATGGTCCATTACTCCAGTTTCTGCACTGCTGTGCTTCACGCAAACCAGGTGAGCACAGCTAAACATGTTTATCCCAGGTGGCGCATTGTGGAAACATTGGCAAGAAAAAAAAGAAGAAATTAAACTATAAAAGGCAGACTGTCGACAGTTTTGCAGAATGCCCAGATATTTGCATCATATTTTTGGCCCAGTCCTTGTAAAATGTGTGGTTTATTGTGAAATCACTGAAGACTGCAGTCAATATATAATGACATATATTTCTGTTCCGTACCTCATATCCTTCAGAAAATGCATGCTTGTCCTTTTTCCTCTCACTAGTTTATTGTTTGATCATGTTACTGGCACTAACAGGATGTGTAGAATGATACACACTCAGTATACAGATTTCTCAGCCAGTAACAGTGGGACGAGTCACAAAACCTGTCTTATGCATGCTGCACATCATTAATATTCATGATGTGAAGATGTGCGATGCCATGCGATATGCAGTATTGCGTATGTGAATAAACTCCATGTAGGGTCTGCATGGAACCTGCATGGAGTTTCTTGAATCCCCTGACTCCCTTTTCATACTTTAAATGAAATGACACCATCCACAAGTTAAAGCATTTGATTTCATGTGTACAGGTCTTGCAGATATGACATGATTAACAACTAAGCCAATCTGCATAGAAGCTTTAGACAGATGCAGTGCATTGGGGAAAGCAGAAAAGTAATTATTCTAGGTGTTTAAAATGCTGACAACTAAATTCACAAAACGTAAATGACTTGCACAGTGTATAAAAGTAAAGTGGAATTCAGTCACCTTCTTTTAAATGGACTATTTATTAACCGAAAGAGTGTCTCCTGTTAGGAAAAGTTAAGAGTTTACCTTCCTCATACTGTAGTAAACTACATTGCTCACTTTATAGTTTTGATTGCTGAAATTCATGGCAGGACAGTGTCATCTGCAACAAATTACAACAAACTACATTATTTGGTGATCAATGTCTTAAGTATGCATCAGTGACAAGAGATTTTTGACTGGCCTTGCAGCATAAATTATTCACCAAATATCAGACATCAGTTTATTTGCTTGCATTGCTTTTTATGGCATGTAACAGGCTTGTCAGTCTTCAATTATTGTCAGAAATGTACTATGCAATTGTAATGAAATGTAAAAGAGATGAGACCGCAGGAGAGTTTTGATTTTGATGCAGATGAGCCTTTTAAACTTCATTTATAATATTAGTTAAAGGTTTAATTGACAGCTTATTTCAACTTACCTGAATCTCTTATTTCTCAATGCTGAAGAAAGACACTTCATATAAACATGTTCAGTTTTCTATAGTTATATGATGCTGGCACCTTACATTATTCATTGCAAGGCAGCTGTGTGCTGGCATGATTTACAAGTTCATTTGAATTCACATTATATCATGTTCATCTGAAGAGAAGTTGACAACCTTATTTACTAATGCAGCTGTATCACTATTTCAAGGAAATTGCTTTGGAATCGATACAGGAAGAAGTTGTCATCACTTTAACATCACATTACTAGAGTTGCCATTTTCCACCCACAATTCAGTATAAGTAAGCAAAACCATTTCAATAAGAAATGTAAATTCTGACCTTTACTAAGCCCTGAACATGGGTTTAGAAGTTAATTTAATTACATCACACATGACTATCTCAAAATCTGTTTAATGATTATAAAAAGTGCCAGGTACATTTAATACTATTAAAATTATGAGGTTTAACATGTGACTTTATCAGATTATCAGCTGCTTTTGAAGTCTTTCAACTTCTAAAACAAATTCACAAAAACATGGCAGGTTAAATGTTTATAAAGGCATTATAAACATGAGGCAAATAGATTATTTTTATGACTCTTATGCCTGTCTCATTCCTCTGCCAGTTTATATTGTCACAAGAAGGTTAAACTACTTCTCGTATGTCTAAAAAGAGACAAAACATAATGTATTCTGCACTCTTTGTATAGGAAGACTGTCGGTTGTTGGAGCATTCATCAGCAAGTGATAATGCCACAAAATAAATTCATTGAAAACCTCTTAGCAGCAATGAAGTCTTCTCTTTACCCCATGTCTGCATGGTCATGGAATCATAAAGAGCACCACATGCATCAATAAATAAAGTCTTTTCCTTCTTTTGCAACCCCTTAACAGTTTCTTGACATTTCCCCCATTCTTTCTTACTCTTAGTGTATTTATTTATTTCATTATTTTTTCATTTTCCTGATACAAGCTTTATTTTATTCAGGGTCCCATGAAAGCTAAACCAGTTGTTGTAAGCACTATGCATAAGTCAAAGAACTCATTTTGAATGAGATGTCAATCCACCTTATATTACAGACATACTCACAAACATTCATCTCAATCTATGGCGAAACTGTAGCATTACTATTCCATAGAGCATGGCTTTGTGATATGGGAGGGAACCAGAGACACTAAATTTACCATACATGTAGGTTTCTCTTCACTCATCAAATTCTGCTTGCTCAGTTTTAATTTGCTTCAACATATTTGCTCACTACATTGTTTCCTTTTAATCGTTCACTCACTCACTCTCTCCACATTGTGACAATGCATATATGCTTGGAAGACATTATTTGCACAATATTCACTGACAGTGGCATCTCAGAGAAAGAGATAGGCATTTCTGCAATTATCCTTCTTTGAGATTTAATGGCCTCAAAATGAAATTAATAATGGAAAGGCCGATGAAACCACACCACAATGAGGGTACAGGAGACCCCACTTCCTTTCAGAAAAATGATTTATTTGATGTCATGCAGGTTTCTTTTGCAAAAAGCAGCTTATGTTCAAGCATATATGTGTTTACATGTTATTGAATAAGTTAGTGTCATATGATAGATGCCATGCATTTTTGTTTAGTTAAGTTGGAGTTTTGAGCACAATTAATACAGCCATATATGCAGTTAATATACATTATCACTAATATAAAAACATAACTGATAATTAACTTATATAGCTTAATACACCTGTCTAATGCCATACACCTAATTTTTCTGCCAACATCCTTCCTACTCCAGCTTGTCTGTATGCATCACCCATACCATCTGTCCATACTGCCTCCTTACTTCCTACCCTCTGTCTACCCTAAAAAAAACTATAAACTGCAAATTATGCTATTATATTTTGTTTTTATATAGCATGATTGTTAAGCAGGAATTAGTTTATATATACCTCAAGCATCTCTGTCTTCCATTTCTTATCGTTCAGCTCTTCTGTCTAAGTTTTTGTTCTTAGTTTCTCCCTAAAACTGCTAAATACCCACCTATTCTTTTGTTTCTAAGTTTTTAAGTATTACAGTGCAATACTTTTTCTTAGACATCCTTTAAGCCTCGTGATTGATTCCTGCCAACTTTGCAAATGTTACACATAAAAATACAGGTCTGTTCTACTATCAATTATATTACTTTTAAAATATCTAACATCTGCTTTATTTCTTCAGAATGCATAATACTGCATTGTTATATTTTACTATTGAATGTGCCACTATAGTCTCTTGGTAATGACTTCCTGAAGTTCATTCTATTTTCTATAGATTAACTTTTATCTCCTGTTTAATAATATGAATCTTGTCATGTTCAGACTACTGCTAAGACCTAGCATGTAAATACTTTTACATGTAATGAAGAAAATTAATACAGCTTACTATGATAATTTTAGTTATACTGTAAATACTTTTTGCCTATCATGATATGTCCATCTTGTCTATACTTTTGTAAAATAATAGTGTCTGCTGAGTAACATATATCTTACAAATTTGTTCTGAAAATGGGCATTACATGAGGCTATTTCATTGATTATGTGGAGACCTTTAAATAGTGCTAAACTATAGTTGCCACAATTATCTGCATCCAGATTCTGAAATAATTTCAGTTGAGATTAGTCACTATTTATTTATTTATTTATTTAACTTTGTTAACCATAAGTTAATTGGTCCTAATACTTAAATCAGTCAAAACTCAGACAAAGGGGCAGTAACAACTTTTCAAACCAACATTTAAGATTAAATTATAGTCAGCACTGGCATTCTGGGTACATTGTAACACCTTCTATGGAGTTGCAGATATTTCCTTGTTGGATATTCTAAAGGCATAACTTTAGGTAAAGTATCTAATGAATGTATACAATAACATACTATGATAATTTGCAGCTATTCACAATTTCATAAAACCTTAGGCCACTATAGTGGCAATATATGGTGAAAAAAATTAATTAATGCATCACTTGTATCAAAGGCAGTGTGAGAATCTACCATTTGAATACTCAAGAAAAAGCTTTGTTTTCTGTTCCTAGTAGTGACCCTCATGCAGATGAATATGCTGACAGTAAAAGAGATGGCACACACTGCCACATGCCAGATGGCACACACTGCCACATGCCCTGCAGCAAGGGAGCACACTGTTAGGTAGCGTCTACTGTTTACCTTAGACTAAGCTTCTGACAAGATGCTTTTTGACAAGATTTGACTCAACAGAGAGCAGGAGTAGCCTGTTTTTCACTTATTTGCACCACACATTATTCAATGCAGTCAGCCAGGAAACCCTATCCTACCAAGTATAAAGGCCAATTCTCTGGGGGGGGGGGTACTCCCCAGTACCATATGGATGACCCATTAGAAATTTTGAAGAGAGAAGCGTCTTGCGTCCTGACCATCTTACAGCTGTCATGTGTGTGTGAAGGCTGGAAACTGCATGACATTTCTATCAAAATCAGTTGAGTGCATCTAGCTCTTTGGCACAGAAAGCAATAAAGCTATGGCTGTAACCCAGATAACTGTGTTCAGTTAGCAACATGAGCACTTACTGGAACTGTCATGGAGCTAGGAAAGAATGAAGAGGTTTCACCAGCTTGCCTTTATCGGGAGTAAGGGTGTGCATGTTGTGTGCATTTAAGCAGTATACCTTGTCAAGTTCTCATGGGGGAAAGGACTGTGAGTAGCCTCTCAAAAGGGAGTAGGGTGGTTAGGAGATATGATTGCCTAAGGATGGGGACATTCTTGTAGGCCGCAGCTAATTCCTCAGCCAGTGACTGACAAGATATCCACATGTAAGAGACAGGTATGGCTCCTTAACCAGAACATCCACCTCTAGTCTGCTGAAGTGGTGGCTCCTTCACTTGCATGCCATTCTGTCCTGCGGAGAAGTTAGTTGTCACTGGAGAGGTTGCACTGGAGACACTGCCTTGAAGAGTTTGAACATACAGGTTAACTATACAAAACCCTATGATAGGACACTAGATTGCATTGGGAAGGTTATTTAAGGGAGCTTTTCTACAATTTTGAATCAGGACATCACTGTGCATATGTGCTTGCATTGTTAAAAAAAAATAGTTGAGCACCATGCAGTTATGGAACATTTTTATGATCTTGAATACCACTTCCATATATTCACTCACAACAACTGCACACACATCAGAGTGAAGTCACCCTCACTATAAAAATGAAGAGAGGTACATCAACAAGAAAATATTTTATTCAGTCATCTGCTAGACAATGTGGATACCAGATGGATTCATCCTACAGATTACAGTGTCATTTCCTGACAATATGCATGACTTCTGTATAATGTATAGCCTATAACAGGTTTATCACAAAGGACATTCCTAAGAGACATTTAATAGTTAAGTTCTGTACCCAGATATATGTATGCATTTACAACTAAATTAAAAGAAGAAGAATACAGAGGTGAGTGAGACATGTATTTATGTTATACAGGAGGCAGTCATTATACTGTGGAGTCTTGGTTAATGGCACCCATACCTTATCTTCAGTTACCTGCAGAAGAAATACATAAGACAGCATGTGGACTGAAATGGAATCTGACTAAGCTGGTCCATGGCTTTCTGAATTCCCTGTTCAAGTGTGTTGACACATTTGGGGATAGCTACAATACACATCTGAGGAAATATCTCATACGGTCACCACTTTTGTAATGCTGTACAACATGATAATAACCAGATATAATGGCCTTCCATACTTGGGCTCGGAGCTCTATCTCAGGAACCACAGCAGCTGAACCTGGCTAACAATAGGATGAAACATCAGATGGCACTGAGGTCTAAGAGGAGGAAGAGCATCACAGTGCAAGATGTCAACATTCACCAAATGATACAATGATAGAATGATAGATAGATAGATAGATAGATAGATAGATAGATAGATAGATAGATAGATAGATAGATAGATAGATAGATAGATAGATAGATAGATAGATAGATAGACAGATAGATAGAAATGGCAAAATGTTGTATCATTTCAGTCTAAAAAAATGTCTTTCTTTAATTTTATCGGTGTAGCAAACTGCTTGCTAAGCTGCTCTGATGTCACTCACCGAAAGCTAAAGTGATGCTTTGTTTCAGAACACAAATCTAATTCAAGCATTTATGAATGCCAATAATGCACTCAAGTAAGGCCTCTAACACTTTGAACCCAGGGCAGCTGCCTTTTGCTGCACCTTAGCTATTCCTCTGGATGACATGCTATAGTGACAGCTATCTCCAAATTCCTCACTCCTGAGATGCTCTCAGCAGAGTCCTGACTTCGCACTTTGTCCTTTTACAACTGGGCTGGGATGACTTCTTGTTTCATGGACATCAATTGAGGGAACACATGTGTTTGGTACAACTGTGTCTTGTGTGGCCATGTTATCCGCTGGGGACTATGAATCATCAGCAGCATCATCTTAATGGTGAGGAGAAATGTGTACCCACCAAGTGTGGGCATGCCAATACAGACATCCCAACATTGAGTCTTAATGGCTGTGGTAGGTGGTGTGCACATCACAGGTGTTACTGCTAAAAGCAAATAGTCTGTAGTTGCAAATAAGCTTACAACTGCAACATAACACAAACACAAATCAGAATAATATTATGTTTACATACAGTCCACCCAATGGGACAGCATACTAGGTGAAACACCCTTAAATTGCCTGTGATACATGCAACAAAGTATAAAACAGGTGATAATTAATACAAAGTACATACACTAATGCAGGACTCAATGGAAAGTATAAGAATCATAATTATAATTCTTGGAACAGTAAAAATGAAAAATATGACTAGCAGGAAAATATGCCATTTCTTTATTTATTTAAATGGATTGCAGAAGCTTTGTGTGCTACAATCCCACTTAAATGAGTGCAATCCCACTAAAATGATCTATGCTGATTACCTCAAAGCCCTATCTCTTCACTCAGTATCATACAGACATCTGAGAGGTGATCTTTGCCTGGCATGCAAGGCATCCCCAGTCCCTGTTTTGATGAACCTTTCACACATCTGCAAAACAAACAGCATCAGAACTAATAGATTAAAAGATCTACATTTTGCTTGCAACATAAACAGGACATGTTAGAGAGACAGCTATGTTTCTCAAAAAATTCCCATTCTCTTCAACAGGCTCCCCATCCATGTGAAGCAGAGTTCCTCCTTATTCCTATTTAAATGGTACTTGGACCAGTTGATGGATAATTGAAAATTTATCCCGGTCTGGTGCCTATGTGTCTGATGGACAGAGGCAGTCAGTGAATTCACCCTATATAAATCAAATTTGTGGGTCATATTGAGTTGCAAAGCTAGACTTATAAGGGCGCTAGTGATCATTAGCTTAGTATATACCTATGAATCTATGAACCTCTACTCTGAGTTATTGTGATCTCAGAGTTAGTGTATCTAAGTATTAGAGTGTGAGGAGACAACGTTCCACATTGGGGTTACAGTCAGGATAAAGTCCCTGTGAAAAACAGTTTTACAAGTGCAACACTGAGTTTTGGAACTCTTTTATTTTTTTTCTGTCATTTTATTCTTCTCTTATGTTTTTCTTTCCTTTCCTTCTTTTTTAATTTTTAGATTCATGGTATAGGATCTCATAATAATGATAAAGAGCTCTCTAACATACAGCATGTGCAGACATCAAAGCATATGCAGAATTCCTGGTCTTACATTATTATTTGACACTGTAGAGGCAGCCTTTCTTGCAGGACATCACACAGCTGAGGTTAGGTAGATCAAAATACACATGCAATGTTACTTATGTTTACCACACTATAAAAGAGAATGTTAATACTGACATCCCCTGCCTGTGTGGGTAGCAACAACTCATCAAGTCCACTATTAGATAAAGTGGTTGAAGGCATGGTCCCCCAAAGATAACAAGAAATTATTCTGCTTTTGTCAAATGAGGCAGCGATGCCTCACTGCTCATGTCATGCCGGTCAGTCTTAATATCTTAATATCCCATGCCCATTGCTGTGGCCTGTGCAGATGTCTATGACATGGTAAGAGCAGGCCTGCACTGCATGTTATGACCGCCACCCACATTCACCTTATCAAAGGTAGCTTCCCACAGGGAATCCTGTTGACCCCTTACACCAACCTTCTCTCTGGGAGGCCATATTATGCTGTCACAGTGCCTGCTGAAGCAGTCATTCTTGGACTGATGCAAATTATTCTGCCACACTCTGGGGCAGACATAATCTAGTGGGCAACATGCTTTCAACTGATTAGTTATGTATGTAATAATGAATCTCACTAGCCTGTCAAAGCAAATAATAATCAGCCTGCAGCTTAAAACACCATGAGTTCACCATATTAAAAATAAACAAATAAATAACACTTAGCAGAGCCAGGAAAGACATGTAGTACTATATTTTAAACTATTGTTTGATAACATGTCATGTTTGTTAGTGGACATTTCCATCCAGATATTATCTACTATGCTATTACTTATTAGTTACATTAGCATTCCATGATATGTGTTAAACAAATCAAACAGCACTAATTTTGCTGTATACATTCTTTTACAGCACAAACAACAAGCAGCCAGGTGAACAATTTTTCACATATGCTGTTACGAATTTGTGAATTGTACACTTTTCTTAGAGCAGCTAACAGGTACACAACTATATAGATACATCTCTGTTGTACACCAGATAGTTGATGAAGAAGTGACTGATGCCACAGAAACGAGTATATTGCTGCTAAACCAATGAAACCTATGAATAAGCTCTGTATAAAAAAAAATCTTAAATAGCTAACAGGAGAACAGATACAGTATGTTAATACTACTCTTGCCTTATACTGAAATAGTCAATGTACAAGCAACCAGATCCCACAATCATAGGTTCAAAGGTAAGTATTAAGCTAGCTGCCCTTACAAGCCATTTTTAATCTATTTAGTTTCTTTTTTGTGTTCAAAATAACCTATCCCATTTAACTGTACATTGGCTTTACCCATCCCATTGTCGATAATTACATATTACCCCTAATGAGAATAATTGGGATCATACCGTAGATAATTTGAGGAGACCCATGCATGAGATAAAGCATTTAGGAGATGCCTCTGTTTATTAGTAGTAAAGGTCTAGGGGTAAATTCTCTGCTTCCCATGAATATATCTAAGTTGCACTTGAAAATGGACAGAGATGAACCTTGTTTTATGTGGAGGAGGGGTCTGTTTCAGAGCAGCAGTATACTCTGCAAGATGTATCTGTCCCTCCGAACCATTTTGTTGTTGTTACAGAAAAGGCTAAGATCTCAACTTCAGTAAGAATGCTTTCAACCCAGTAATGCCAAGAATGCCACCAAGGAGACAGAATACATAACATATTATATACGGACACTCTTAGGCCAAGGAATTCACACCCTACTGCTGCAGCTGCCAACAAGATGCCACTTGGACTGCAACACATAAACAGCGATGGCTAACCTCACCCGAGGCCACTCCAGCCTGTGAAGCCACCTCACTGCTACGGATGGGCATTATTTTATGACAGGCGATAAGCTGTGAAGACTGCTCTTTCCAGACTGTTTTCAACTGTTTGCAGACTCTTACTGTAGTCTTCTGTCAGCTAACCCCACTGGGCAACAATTCGTGATTGACTCGTAAGTATCTTTGAGGGATACAGCTAGGTCAGGAACAGCAGTGTTCTGTATGGTTTGTCATTCCCTAGGAGGAGCAAGAGTCATCTTGGTCTGTTTCTACCAGTGAGGTAATATATACACAAACCTAGTGCCCTTGTCTATGAGAAAATTCCCTCATTTAGTACAAATGATAGTAGTCAGTGTATGTACACCCTACATGATATAGCTACAAAGGAAATAATTAAAACCTTTAACTAAATCTACAACTACATAACTCAAATCAATATCAGAACAGTGTGATACCTATATGAGATCTATCTAATGAACTGAAGCCATAATGACTGACCCATAAGATACTGTTGTCACATTCATGACAGGTGTGAAACAAATAACAATCAGTGCACTATACATTCCCATGCGTGCAAAAGGCATTATATAGCATGCAAACATGCACATTACTAGCCCTACATCATTACTTGACATTGCAAATGCATCTTGACCTGCAGAGCATCATACATTTGCCATCTTCATAATTCAATATATAATTAAAGGCAGCTGCGAGTGCAACCTCGAGAAAACATTTTTTTGCCCCCACATATCCCATTGCTACCACTCTTTGACCAACCCCAGAATCACTCAGACAGGGTTGGGGTTGATGTAGAACTTAAGGTGTCTCGTAACCACATGTCTTATTGCTGCTGTGAGGGGGTTTATCACTTTAAATCTAATTTTATTTCCCTGACCAGTGTGAGCATGTACCATCCTGGGGAAATGAGTAATGGGTAGAGACCATCTCTTTCACACTTCCCCATGAACCTCCATTTGTTTTGTGCATTGATACACACACACACACACACACACACACACACACACACACACACACACACACACACACACACACACATACACACACACACCTGGAGACGCTCTTCTTCCCTGCCAGCTCCTCAGACACCCATGCCACTGATCAAACCTGGACTGCAGTAAAGGCTTTATCACCCTACACCACAGCTCTGGTAAGAAAATGAATATTTTGCCACTTAATTGGGCAGCTCATTTTTCAGGTTGTCCAAGCAGTGGTATAAAGAATTCCTGGGAAACCAGCTCCTTAATAAAAGTTGGATGGTTTTGTGACTGCCTCAAAAATAGTCATCACAAATCCTCAGCAACACTTGAAAATGAAGTATTTTGAAAGTAACAAGTAACACTTGCACCCTGCTTCTTATATCTACCAACTGTGAGATCATGCTATCTCAGGGAAAAGTAAAAGTCCCAGGAGAATGCAGTGTCAGACATTAGTACAACTTCTCTAAAACTGAGATAGTTGACCATTAGTGTAGCAATGTTAAGTCTGGCATCCCAGGGGAACCATTACTCTTGGTATAGTCTCAGCCGCAAAAGTGTATGCATGTCATCATGTCTGGCCATTTGTATGCATGACATTGTGATAACAGTCCTGAATTATGTGGCCATGAATAGTAACTGCATTCATTCTTCAGACTCAGGGGCTGCACTGTTTGATCTATCCCAAAAAGGCCATGACATGCTGGGGAATTCTCAAAAGTATTTGACTTTTGACCTCATGGAAGTTATCCTCTCACAACCTGGAAACAACCATAACTTACTGGCAAACTTGTTTTCGACTGGTTAGATACATATGCAAAAATAATTTCTAACAAGCTTACAAATGTAGACAGTGAACTGGCTTCTGCAAAAGTGCAGCATATTCTTGAAACAAAGAACACTTAGCTGAGTCAAGTGAGGCATTCAGTGACATATTCTAAACTGTATGCTTTCACAGTATCTAACATATGTGAACAAAACCACAGTCTTCTGATTATCTGCTATATTATTACCAATTAACTATGTTAAATATATGAAGTTTGATGCCTCTGTGCTGCCCATTCTTTTGAATATTCACTTTGTTTTTTTAGACTGACACTAGAATACTTTTTCTCTAGTCATCTGAAATATGCCTCGCTGCTTCTCTCTCTCTCTCTCTCCATATTAGGACACTCAGGAGCCTCTAATGCATCCATACTCTTGGATATATATGCGTTGACTTTATCTGACCCTACAACTTCCCTGACTTCATTTTTCTTTGTGCATTTCATACTTCTAGGGTGAATTCTCCGTTTTCTTTCAACATTGGCTGTGCATGTGGTAGCATGATTCATATGAGGTTTACTGTCACAATGCACGAAAGTGGTAAATATATATATATATATATATATATATATATATATAGAGAGAGAGAGAGAGAGTGTGTGACAAACAAGCATGTAGATTAATAGAGAGTAAGATGGGAGTTGAGCATTTCAATTTCAGATAAATAGGTAAAACTGACCCATTGATTGCAGTGTGACAATCAGTGACAAAGAAAATGAACATTCTTACTCTTGGCAAACGCATATAATAAGATCCCATGACAGCTTTATATACAATGCAATGGTTCAAAGTCCTAGAACCATTGGTAAAATTAGTGTAGCTATGTGCAAAGATGCAGTGATACAGGTATGAACAGTGTTTGAACTCAAAGAGCCATTTCCACTGGTAGTGGATGTGCATCCAGGTTCAGTTCTGAGCCTACTTCTGTTCATTCTGGTCAGTAAACAGTCAGTGAGAACAGTTCATGCTGTTGTATGGAGATAACATTTCACAGCAAGCGGACTCCAAACAGGGACTATAGAAAATGATAGGGAAAAGGAATGCAAAATTGAAGGCCTGTGAGATGATACCAAGTACACACAAGACAGTGGTCAAGGCAGCAAACAGAGCAAAACCAGAAGAACCTAAAAAATTGAAACTGAATGAAAAAGTTAACATCTCTGAGTGACTTTGAGATGCATGAGGATGCCAAACCTATAATCTGAGGTGCTGCAGCCAACAGTCATAAAGGGCTGGGGGTAGTACATGACAGATGAATGCCAAAGAGGCTGAAAAGTAAGGTGTATGAAACAGTGGTGCAATCAGGGCCAGTTCATTGCATAGAAATTTGGGCAGTGAAGACAGAACAGCTGAAGAAGCTTGAGGTGATGAAGATCAACTGCCTGATACGCTCTGAATGATACAGATGAACAAATGAGGACATCAGAGTGGAATCCAGTGTGATCCTTATTATAAAAGTGGTCAAGGAGAACAGATTACAATGGTTCAGCCACATATTTAAGAAAGCAAAAGGAATTTTGGAAAAGCATGTTATGGAGACAAGAAGAGGACAAGAAGGGATGATGATATTCAGTCAAATGGTGGATAGATTGTGTGGGAGAAGACCAGCAATAGCTGGGCATGACAGCTGTAGAACATAGGAAAGTGGATCTGAATAGAAAGAGGTGGAGACAGTCAGCATGACACTCCAACCCTACATAAAATGGAGAAAAGTGAGTTGATGATGATGATGCTAAAACATATGCCAGCCAAAACTACATACCCTCACATGTACATATTCCTTTACAAAAAGAACAACCAACTCTCAAGGGTGAATCATCTTTGATTGTAAATGGCTACCCACCTAACATGTTACTATACCCCCTCACAAATGAATACCTCACTGCCACCTATCTGTTATGCAGTTATGCTGTTTCTACTCCTCTGTTATCTTCTGATTGCCTGTGTATAAATAATCAGTATCAAAGAGCTAACAGGCAGAAAAGATTACTTATCATAAAGAGCAAACAAACAAGTTCCATTGTCAGAAGTCTCCTAACATGATTTTGCTATGATCTGCACCTCCCTGAGCACATGTCTGTTTATAGATGTTACATTTTGGTGGAATATTATGGAATCACATAATCCTAGTTTTGGGTAGACAGGCTATACTGACATAGTGCATAGCTCTTACATGAGGTCTGCAACTTTCTGCAGGGAATACTAGTATCACTTATACCATTTATAGCCAGACCTTTTCATATCATGATCTAAACATTGTCAACAGTTTTATAAGTCAATGAAAGAAAGGAATTTTAGACTGTTAGAAGCAGACCAGAGAGAAGGGCAACAGAAGGGGCATAGCATAACCTAACTCACTCCTCACATGCATTACTTCTACTTACATCCTCTGTTCTCAAGCTGCTGCTTCCCTCTCATATTTACTACTAAAATTAATTCACTTTTGATTTTCCATTTTGCTAATATTATTTACATATTGTGTCAATTGTCTATGGGATTATCTACCTTCTGCGTTGTGGCTGCAAATGTTTGTAGTGATCAGTGTACTAACCCAGTAAACAAACTAAAATAAATAAATACAAATATGATGGGGGGATTAAAAGGCCTGGGACTATATGAGCTGGAATTCATCTTACTTGGGGACAGAAGTGTCAGAAGGGACACTGTATGGATGCACAATATCATATATCAGCAAGGAAAGATAAGGCAGAGGGGAGCAAAGATACCATATTGTATAGATCAACTACACCATAAATTCTTCTTCACCGAAAGACCTGTGGGTCTTTGAAAAGCAATACTAGAATAGATGGCACAGAGGGTGTCCATTGAGATAGTTATATAAACAAGGAACAAATGGAGAAGGGATAAGGCAGAAGAGAGGGAATGATGCCAGCTAGAATTTTAAATGCAGTAACATATTCTAGAAAGGCATTGTCTAGTAAAACAGTACTGCAGTCTGAGTACCTATGTGTTTTATGCTTAAAAAAAGAAGTCTAAAGTAGCAGAGTATGACAGGATTTCAATACTTTTCAAACCCTACTTTAATTTGGTGTTACACTATCACTACTCACGAATGAATTGAAACTAATTAAGCAAATGTGATTGTGCTGCATTCACAACCTTTCACATATTACACCAGGTACTTAACCACTTGTTGTCAAGGGTCTATATCAGTTGAGCGAAATCCCCTTTACTCGAACATGAATAGGTCGAACTGCATTGTGCGAAGTACGTAAACCTCAAACGTCCAAAACCGCAAATTCCGAAATGTCGATTTGTTTTGGTTGGCCCGTCTGCAGTATAGCTCTGCAAGGTAAGTGTGCGATAGATAGGAATTTAGGGTTAGGATTTGGGTTAATGTAAGTGCATAGATAGGTAATGTATGTAAGATTTAGTGTAGTGTTAGATGTAGGGTTTTTTTTAAGTGTATGTATGTGTGTTATTTTGTTTGGGTGTATGTCTGTAAGGGAAGTGTGCAGTAGTTACAGACCTTAGGGTTAGGGAGGGGTTAAGGATAATGCATAGACAGTTGTGTATGTGGGGCTTAGTGTAGTGTTGGAAGTAGGGTTTTGTTAAATGTATGTATGTGGATTTTTTATTTTGTTTGGGTGTATGTCTCTAGGGTTTGGTTAGTGTATGTATGTGGTTTATTTATTTTGTTTGGGTAGGTACTAAATAGCGGGTGGTGGGCTGGCCGAATATGATAGTTCGATATTTTATTTTTCGCGGTTTAGTGTGTTCGGGATTTTCACGATTTGAGGTATAGGGTTCGATGTTTAGATATTTGCATAAAGGGGTTTTAGCTAAACTGATATAGACCCGTTGTCAAGTCAGGTCAAGATACTTAAATCCTTAAAATGAATTATCATAAGTCAACACAGGGTGCACTGACAAAGGGCTGAAACTAAATGCAAAGAAATGCAGTTTCACCCCAGTCAGGAAACAGTAAATTGCTTCAACCTACTGCATCAATACACTTCACTGTCAAGTGAATAAGTGATTATAGACTTGGGCATCTGGGTTGATAGAACCCTTTCTTTTGATCACCATGTGAGGTCTGTAGTTGGGAAATTCTTCCTTATCTCACCACTAATTAGCAAATGCATATCTTCTAAAACCAAGGAAGTAATTTTTCCCCTATGCTCTGTCCTGGTCAAACTCATTATAGAATATAACACATCTTTTGGTTTATTTTTTTATTTTACAGACACGTGCACACACACACACACACACACACACACACACACACACACACACATACACACACACACACACACACACACACACACACACACACACACACACACACACATCAAAACATTTGAACAAATACAGAAATTCCTAATAAAATGATCTCTGGTCTCAAAACTCTTTGCTACCATGACAAACTGGAATCCTGTTCCTGTATTTTATGTCATACAGGCTACTGAGAGGGATTAAGTACCATGACCCCAGGTATTTTGCGATCCCTGACCTCTTTTTTCTAGATAAGTCAGATAGTACAGCTGACACTAGAATAAGAGATCTCAACAAACATACAAACTTAATGAAATAAATGAAACTGAATGAATAGATATGTTCATCACCCAACACCTCCCTCTCCTCTGGAATAGGCTCCCACTAAAGCTCAAGCAATGTGATTATCTTTCATCCTTCAAAGTAGCTTGGATATCTGGGTGGGTATCCTTAAATGTACTTGTTTCCCCTCACTGAAAGGTATGGTAGAACATGAAGGTGGTTATTGGCAAGGTACATATTCTCTTGTCAAATGGCTTATATATCCCATTATTCTCTGATCCTATGAGCCTATGATATATGAAAACTCCATGAACTTGGTTACAATGCATAGTTAAGCTGCACTGAACAAAGACTGTTGTCAAATACCTCTGATATTAATGTTCTGCACTTAGTCATTTTTTATTTAGGTGCAGAAAGAAGCATCTTTTTTGTGCACAGGAAATAAATACAGTGTTCTTTCAAAGTGTTTTCTCATAATGTCCTCTGCACGTGGTAATAAATACTGTCTTGGCATTTTTTCTGTCACTTATTTGATGAAATTCACAGCTAGTCTGGAGATCTATTTCTACATTTATCCATTTGTTACTAAAGAAGTAGGCTCTGTTATTTACTTATCTATTTGTGCATCATATTTATCCTTTTTTATCTGTATATTTTGACTGAATAATTGTCACTTTGCAGTGAATGTCCAAGGAGATAATCTCCAGAACTTTATGAAAGTTACAAAACAAATGCCTAAAGTTAGCTTTCAGTACATATAATATATTATGATGTAGGCAGCTGTATGTTCTAGTTAAATGAGTACACTTCAACATTATTTGTCTTTTTTTTTCTTATATTTTGATGTAATCTTGTATTTATACAATGTCATATTATTTTTTTCTGCAGTATAGCTGCCTTTTCTTGCTGAACAGATCTTGCTGTTTTTCACTCCTTGACCTTCTTTCAGATATGCTAAAAGCTAACTTCCAGCTGCTGTACCTGCAGGCTTGCAGGTCTAGCCTTTCTGCCTAAAAACTATTGATCATGTCCTGCTGTGGGTGCAGTGCTTCCAGATGATGTACTTTATTTATACTTTCACCTTGCAGCAATACGTATGCATCATTTCCCCTTTCCAGTTACATTAATCTTGTTTCCTACCAGTAATCACTTTATTTCATTTTTTATTTTCAAGTGAAAATAAACTACACTTGCTCATACGCCTGCCAAGGCACACTACTGATACACTGTGTTACCCATAAACACATGAAGCTTGCCATTTTAGAAGTGTTGTTAGGATATCTACCACCCTGTACAGTTCCCCAGTTTAGTAACCCCCATCTCAACTCTAACCTGAGGAGCAAAAATAAACATCTTCTCAAAGCTGAGACCCAAGCCAAAAATAATGGTAAACTATGGGCCAAAATAAGGTACATTTTGTTACTGTTTCTCTAATTTAATTTTAAAAAGTTAATAGCCTTAAAAGTTTTGCATCAACCTGCATTTTCAGAACAAAAAGATGTTTGAAACTAATGTCTGGCATTATTGACTGACTGTAATCCTTAAAAATGTAGTAGAACATGAAAAGTGAAAGGGAAAATATGTGGTAAGATCAGGGACATTCTGCAAAGTGCTAGACAATTGAGAGGTAAAGTGTGAAGTAATTTAAAGGACTGTACAACTGCTGCCCTTCTCATTTCAATGGGTGTATTTCTCAAGTCCTTCCCTACCCTATATGTATACCATTTCTAGTTATATACTGGCATCTGCAAGTCTGATCAGATTCCCAGTTCTTAATATGTACTGTTGCAGTTTTTCAGGCCTAAGGTATCATTGTTTAATATCCTTAACTCTTCCCTTTAAACCCATTTGAACAATTTTATTACAATGCTCTACAGTTCATTATTTTAGTTATCTCATGTGTTTCAGTTTTGTATACTTTTATTTACATCCGATAACTCTTTCAACTTGCTGGTGTCTCATTTACAAAGAAATGCTACTTGCTACAGCCTACTTTAACAGAAAATGAATACTTCTAAATAGTGCCTATTGTCCCTGCTAATCACATTCAGGGAAATTCAATAAAGCTAACATGAAACTTTTTATTATGTATGCATCCCACTGAGATGCGAACATGGATGCAAACAATTTTAGATTCAGTAAACTCTGTGTAGTAGTGAGCATGTATATGCACGCATGCACAGCTAAGGAACCTTTCGTGCAATGCAAATTTTGCCATAATTAGCTGAATTTTATGCAGATTAACCAGGTGGAGCAATCCAACAAGGTGTAATGCATTTGTGTAGACTCCATGTTTGTGTTAGTAGTGTACGTGGAAATTTTACAGGCATCTACACTGAAAGAAGGCCATGCAAAAGTCCACAAATATGGACATAATTCCCCTGAAAAGGTAAGATCACATACATAAATGTTCAAAACATACATTGTAGATGTCTGAAAACAGCAGGAATTATGTAAAATTAATAATTTTTTATTTTTTAAATTTTCACGTTTGTGTTATGTGCCACATTGTGCAAACGCTTAACATAAAAATAAAATGCAAATTTGTAAAATAACACTTTTAATGTACTCTAGACAAATGTACTGTAAGACCTTGAGTTGGGTCTGTACAACTGTGCATTTGTGGTGTTACCCAGCTTACACGGCTATGAACCATTTAGTTTCCAGGCCATCAGCATGAATATTATGCAAATGAGGGGTACATGCCATGGATGTGTTGAACTGCTAAAGGGAGCAACTTTGTATGCATATCCACTTCATGTAGGCTCCTACATGGTGTTTATATTCTCACTGGATGTGGATGACATTGGGTGGTGTGTCATGTCACTTTTAGGAAACTTTGTGCTCAGTGAACATGTTTGCGCAACATCCTGCTTTTTGCAAATGGTTTGGGTGTAGCTTAGTGTGGTCATGTGACCAGACCACTCACGTCCCACTCATGATGTAGCCAGCTATAAAAGGAAACCAGATATATTCAATTAATAATATACAGTTTTGTATAAGCTATGCTGCATGACACTGTGCACAGTGCCGAATCGCCCACTAAAGTAGGGACTTTAAATCATGCCAATTATATATCCTAAGCAGGTGAACTGCATTATAATTAAACAATTCCATATGCCTACACCAGCACTGCATAAAGTAAGAATACACTATGCATTCTGATTTTCCCGCAATACTCTGAACCATTAGAGTAGAGATTTGGAAATTTTAACTCAGATAATGCTAGGTGCTGCTGACAATAGGCCTAGGCCAACAAGGAGAAGAGTGTTCAAGCCCAGAGTAACCTTCCAGGAGCTACATGAGATGGAGATTATAGAGTGCTACAGGGTGGACAGGGAAATATTACAAAATCTCAGTGAGCTCTACCCTCAACTCAGACCTAGACCTAACAGAGGGGAACCCATCCCAGTAGAACCTAAGGTATGTGTAGCCCTTAGGGTACTAGCTACAGGTACTTATCAAAGATCAACTGGGGACATGATGAGGGTGTCACAGGCATCTGCATTCAGGATACTCCACCAATTTCTGGATGCTATGCTCCCACATGCCATTGAGCATATATGTTTTCCCCTTTCCCCTGAGGTGAAGGCCAGCAATTTGCAACACTTCTACCATGTAGAGCACTACCCTCAAGTACTGGATGTCATAGATTGCACTCGTGTGCACATCAAGGCACCACCTGGTGAGCAGGGTAGAATACACATTAACCGCAAGGGATACCACTCCATAAACTGCCAAGTTGTGTGCAATGCCCAGGGGATTATCATCAGGAATGCACACACACCACAGAAGAATGTCATGATGAGGCACATGCACAAGCTAGGTACATCACAGAGGTGTTTCTGAGCTTTATAAGTCATGGTTGTAGTGCCTCAATATAGCTGGTGGAGTCCTGCAGTATACTCCATGCACATGTGCACAGATATTCACAGTATGTGTATGCTACACACTCTGATCTTGTGGAAACAGCTACAGCAGGATCAGAAAAGGGAAGGAATAAGCAGCCTTCACCAGTGCCTATATCACCACAGCCACAGTCACAGAAGGACACATAGGAGGGACCCCCTGCTGACGTCTATGTAGATAGACATAGGTATGCTTTGTACACCCTAGATTTAGCTAAGAGACAACACACAGCACAACCTAGGAACCTAGGGACTAACCCCTTACTCCTACTCACATACATATATTAAAACTGATGCCAGATAAAACATGCATCCTATACCTATCCACGTATTGGCTGTGTACTGCTTGCATCGGACAGAGCCAGCCCCGAACTACAGTTTTGTCATATGCATCAAGGCAATTCTGTAACAGACACAGTATTCTAGTGGGTTATTATGATATGTCAGTTTAGCTATGGACCTGGTACATTATGCAAGTAACTATAGTGGGCTATTTGGACAGAAATGACATCCACATGGGACTACAGACACCCATTCCACTATCTCCATATGTAATCAGTAGGTCTCATGCATGGTATATTCTTGCAGTCCTATTGCAACAGATTACTGGTACATCATTGGAGGGAGATGTTAGAAAGTGAGGTTAAATGATAGTCAGACTAGTGTGTATCCTAGCAGAACATGGGTTTTGTTCCCCCACCCCTAAAAACAGCAGTGTTGCCTTGTAACTGCCATAACAGTGACTTATCTATGCTATGTAAGGATTTCCTCAGTTCGTATGCCACACAGTCTCAGGACAGTAATATAGAATTTGATCTTCCACTGTATGTGTTGATTAACTAAGGAATAACAGTGTAAAATGTATGCAGGTGATTGTTTGATGAATGATCCCCTTTCTTTTAAGCAGCTGCTGTGGCTCAAAGGAGTATGAAAAGTAGCTTGTGTGATGGTGTTCAGGGTTCTAATCCTGGGATATGCAGGTGTTTTGGATGTGAAGTAGAAATAAGTTGTGTTTTAAGACTGTGACTGTGTATGCTATACCATTATTAACCTCTTTCACATATTAATTAAACATTTGCATGCTGCACCACATATCTAAGACCTATTTAAAAAGTCTTAGCCAATTTGAGTGAAGCACAGCAGTGTAGAAATAGGTTCAGAGGTCACACCATAGAACAAACATAATCCTGGCCTGGAGTACAGCTAGTTGTGGGCTGGTCAGTTTATGGAACAGTAAGTCTCTGATGTAAACAATGTGCCTCCCTTTTGTGCACTGCTTAGCAGCAAATCCATTGCTCCTCAAGCAATTTATTTAAAAGAATTATTTTTATATGTCTATATATATATATATATATATATATATATATATATATATATATATATATATATATATATATTTATATATATATATATATATATATATAAATATATATATATATATATATATATATATATATATGTGTACATACACACACACACATGCACACACGCGTGCAAGTGCACACACACACACACACACTTATCTCTCTCTCTCTCTATATATATATATATATATATATATATATATATATATATATATATAAAACATATCCAGATCATGGAGAGTAAAGCTGCACTACAACACATATGATGTCACACATAGGACCAAAAGTAAGGGTTCAACATTAGATAATGCACTTACAAAATGAGGAAGAGCACAGACTAAAATGTTGCATTTGGAGGACTATTGGGACATCTGAAGTTCAGATTTTTGGCAGTCTTCTCTCATGTCATGCATAAATGATGCCACCTTTGAGAGGGAACCACAATTTAGTGTGAAACACACATAAATATGAGTCAGACCTGTGTACTAGGTGGGCAGTGGAGAGTCATATCACATCTCCCTAAGACAGCATGTGGAAACCTTAAAAATGTATGGCACAGTATATGAATATGTACATATATTGTGATGCCATGTTTGTATCTATGCCAGCAACAACACCCACATGCAATACAGACCCCTGTGTTAGCTGGAATTCACAACGTATACATCAACAACTGAACAAGTTGTGTAGTATATAATATATATAATGTTGTATGCTCACTTATTGACAGGGCAAATTGATTTTGGCCAACAGTCTTGCCCATCAAAATGCAAACAGACACATATGCCCAAAATAGGTACTGTTGTCACATAGCTAGACTACACACCAGTTATCTGTTTGCTAGGCTACTAGCTGTAGATGACAGAAAGAAGCAATGCACCTCTGCAGGCCTCCCAAGCTGTTCAATACAGGACTTGTTTATTTCCTCTAAAATTAGTTCACCTGCAGTCATTTATAAAGCAGACTTGAGCTGTGGTGTGTGCATTGCGTACAGTGATCTGTAGTGTGTAAGGCTAGATAGGTAGGGGTTCTAATCTCACTTCAGCCCATAAGTGTGAATCCCATACTGACTTTCAGACTGGCATGGCTTTGTATTCTTTGGCCCTTGCAGTTAATGCAGGCCTCCAAATTCTTGTTCTGCACAAGGCCTGCTGATGTCATCTACCATAACGCTACGTTAATGTGAGACTTGAGTTGTTTCTCATGCGCTATGTGGTATGTAATGCAGTGGCACCTGGTGACTTCAAATTAAGGGGAGGCTGCAGGAGACAGCTGAATGGGTGGGGCCAATGGGAAGGGGTGTGGCCAACTAGAAAGGGGTGGAGCTATGCTCAAAACCACAACAACTGAAACTTTAATTAAATACGTTGCCCTGGGTGCCAAACCATCATTATGAGAGTCCAATCAAGACAAAATGAAGTATAAAAGAAAAAAAATATTTCAATGCATTGGCTACATGGCAACTTACTTAATATCTAGATGGAAACACAAAGATTGTGAGGCATGAAAAAATAAATTGCGTTTTAAATACATTACTGGAATGCCAGTCAAAATCAAGTATAAAATAAAACAAGCAGCAGTCAGCTCAAACCACTTCTCCTTGCACTGCAGTTCTAATTATAATTTATATTCAGCTTTATAAAATTACCAAGTAACATGCTGAAAGTAGCAATCTCTGTGATACCCCCACTTGTAAAATGTTTCTTATCCAAAAAATACCTGCTGCCTGACAACAACTATCTACTTGTTTCATGGGGAACACATGATCAAAGTAAAAAATGAAGAGCAAACAAGAAACAAGCTCAATATAAATTGCTTAAAGAATTACTGCACAAGTTATGGACCACACATGATAGATTGGCATTCTGTTTAGTTTACAGGTAAAGCCTGCAAAGATAACTGCAAGTCTCCAACAAATGTAATGAGCTTCTGAAAATACTGTAATCCTGTCCTTTATTTCAAATACTGTCATATGCATTTCAATACCTAAGGCTTATACGTTATCTAGTTATGTAAATATTCTCTGCATGGCAACAATGAAAAGGCTTTCAATGTTGGTAATTCTTTAACAGTATGCTTATTAAAGCTTACTTGCATCTTACAATCTCCGTTAAGTTTACCTGATGGTCAATAAAGCATTGCTACTTTAATACAGAGCAACAGGGCACTGCAACAGCATGCATTTATTTTCTGAATAATAAGAAGCATAAATCAACAGTACAAAAATATGACAGAAAACCAGAACATTCTGTAAAATCAAGGACAGATGAAAAGCCACGGTTGTACTTGTGGTCTACCTTGGATGGCTTACACTGCATAACTGCTCCTTGCCTTGCTTGGAAACATCCAGAGCCACTACAATGGGGAGTAGGGTGCAACAAGTAGGTCACAGTTTGTAATGTCTCTGGCTGACGGTGATGGCTCTGACACTCATACCTCTCAACTTCAGAACAAGAAATCTGGATAAAGCCATACATAGAAGTGGGACACAGGCCCAAAAATAAAGACAAGGGTTAAATATTGCTCTTATAAACTTAGAAAGATAATAGAATTGTAGTAGGTATTGCATTAGTATGAATTCTTGAAGGTATGAAATCTGAAACTCAAATGTCTGCCATTATTTTCTAACTTCAGTCTTTAATTGTTTGCTACTAATTTGCCAGAAAACCACAATTTTATGAAAAACAGACCAAAAATGTTATGCAAAAATATAAAATTGCCACACAATACAGCTGGGAACCTGTCAAAGAAGGGACACGTTTTTTAAATTAGTACTGTTAACTTGAGCAGCGGACAAAATAAGATCATATACATGCATATCTGAAATAAAAGTAATCTATAACTCTGATCATTACAGTTATTTATAATTGTAAACCCTCCACGTTTTCTTCCAAAATTGTCATTTTGCACAGGGATTATTAGGGAGAGAGCAACATTTTGAACCAAAATTGGGGACAGTTGAGAGGTTTGGATATTCCTAATTCTATAAAGCAATTTATTTGCACGTACCTCTCAAACTCTTAATGCAGGAAATCTGGACAAGGCCAAATATATTGGGGGAACATGCAAACACTACTAAAAATTGCTCTTCTATAAACTTAAGATAGTTGATAGAATAACATGTCTTGCTTTAGCATGCATTGTTCTGAAGATTATGACATCTGAAACTCAATGTCTGTCATTATTTAGTGACTTCATTCCTAAATGATTTGGCAGAAAAACACAAATTTTATGAGGAACAAACCAAAAATAAGAAGCAAAAATCTATTCATTCTGCAAAATTCTGGACAGTTGAGTGGTATAGTTCAGCTGGGGCTGTCTGAGTTTGCTGCCCTTCCCCCCCTCACAAAATCATGGTCGAATGGAGCGTCCCCCCTCCATCCATTCCAATGTCCCATTCCGTGGTTATTTTGCCCCATTTGCCATAAACACTGTAATGTGCATACTGCTTTACTTCTGCGATTATATGGATTTCATTTGAAAGTTTTATTTTATATTTTACAGCATAAACCCTAATAGATATCTGCTAAACAAAGCAATGCAGTTTCACAATGAAAATAGACTTAGCATTAAAAATGTTCTGCCCTTGAAACTCACATTCATTGAAACAGCATTGAAACCCACATTCAAAGAAAATACATTTTGCCAGTGGCAGATAAAGATTAATTTTGGGCTGTTTTCAAATCATAGGCCCCTTGAACACGAAACATACACATGCTCTTTGATACACCTTCCTGACTGTATTAAATTATATTCCTTGTACAATACAGTACAGTTGTTAGAGGGCATTTTAAATTTATTGTTTGAACATTTTTCCAGTAAACAATGAAACAAAATGCATGCACCAATAATGACAAAACTACCCAATTCAGAACATTTCCATCATAAAGTCTACTCAAACTTCAACAGTCCACCAGTATCAGTAAATATGCACGATCTCTGAAGAAGTAAAAGCCATCTAAATAACTCCACATTAAAGAAATCTGTTAACTAATGAAGAGGGTACTGTTAGCAAACAACTTTATATGTCATTGTTTCATATACAAATAAAGTGCTTGTTGCCCTTGAGGAATTAATTGCTTAAGATGCATTAAAAAAATTAAAATGCTAGTAATATCGCAATCAGGAATGGATGACAAACTGATAACAGGTTCATAGTTGCTAGGTATCTCGCCAAAGATGACTGCAGAATCCATCCCCTTTACAACAGAGTACAGTATCAGCAATGGATCTACCTACTGTGGAAGTAGAACCCACAGCCTTCTGCATCAAAAGCAAGTACACTACCTGTTGTGCTATTTACAATGTGCACATGCTTAGCATAAGCAGCACTAAATTTTTGTTCCCCTGCAGTTCTCAGTTCCTTGTAAATTCTACTCAACACTCAGCTGTATCTCTGAACTTTGCAGCACAAGTAATCTGGACAAAGACAAACTTTATTTGGAGGGGGGGGCAAAAGCCCCAAAACCAGGGACACATTTTAAACATTACTTGTATAATGTTGGAAAGTTGCTAGAATAAAATGCGGTTATCACCATACATTTCACTGCCAAGTATTGAACCCAGGTCCCTGTGCAAAACAGCCAGAGCAACATACCACTATGCCAAATTATCTATTTTTATGAAAGAAAGGAAGACTGAAACTTAAATGGCTACCATTTAGTGAATTCAATTCTCACCATAGCTGTCAACATCTTAGCACAAAACACCTGAACAAAGCCAATAATGGGAGAATACAGCCCCCAAACATATTCAGTGAGTTCAGTTATCACCATAGCTCTCAACCTTGGCACAAAAAACCTGGGCGAAGCCAATAATGGGGGAATACACGTTCCAAAAAATACGAACAAATATCCATTGAGGACACCAGAGTAAATTCACACAAACACAGGGAGGACATGCAGACTCCACACAGAAGGCACCCCAGCCAAGAATCAAACCAACAACCCATAGTTGTCAGGCAACACTGCTACCACTGCACCACTGTCTGCTTTAAGTAACAAAAATACAGAAACCACAGATTTTATGAGGAACAGAACAAATATGAGGCAAAAATCTGCAAATGCTTTAGAAATGGTGGTGGGTAAGGAATTCAGGCTCTTGGGCCCAAGATACAGAGTTCAAGCCTTATTCTCTACCCACCACCATGAAGCAACTGGGGCATTTTTCACACACACACACACACACACACACACACACACACACACACACACACACACAATCACCACCTACCTGTCTCCAGAATGGCCTGCCATGCATGCGATCCTGTACTATGCAGCTGTATGCACTAAATGTGATTCTGTACTCTGCAGCTGAGGTCTCCTGCTGTTTCCCTGATTGGTCCTCCATACTGACCCACGTGAAATGTGATCCTGTACTGAGCAGCCCGATCGGTCCTCTATACTAGCCCAGTCTGGAGCACAGGAATGCCTAAGCATGCATTCTTGGAGTTCTGGTCTGCCTAACACAGCAGCCAGGAACTAAGCACGCATGCGCGGAGTCCGAGATATTTTTTTAATTTTTATATGTTCTACTGTGGGGGGACTGGGGACATTATTTTATGCATTCTACAGGTGGGGACCCATTTTACAGGTGGGAGGGCTGCAGTCCCACAGTCCTATAGCACGAGCTGCCCCTGGTGTAATGCCTAAATAGGTAGGGGTTCTAATCTCACTCCAACCCACTTGGTGTGTGTGCAGCTCCCTACAGACCAAGTGTAAATCCCACACTGACTTCCAAGCTGGCATAATTTTGCACTATTTTGGTTCTTGCAGGTAATGCAGACCTCCAAACTCTTGTCCTCCACAAGGACTAATGACCTACCAAAAGATTAGCTAAAGCCATAGTCCAAATACAGCATGACAAACTTAGAACTAAGCAACAGAGTTGAAAGGTTGCAGAGCCATGTATCGCCTGGAAAAAAACTTTTATTAATATAAAACCAGTTAAGCACCTTTTTCCTTTGGTTAACAGGACTTCATCAGAACAAAACAAGTTAAAATCACTGGGTTTCTTTACCCCAAGAAAATCTCACAATTAATGAATTAATTATCCAATTAGTAAAGGCATGTACATGAACCAAAGGCAGCTTCCACCACAAAAAAAAAAATCATATGTATAAGCAAATATATGTATGAATGTTTTATATGTATAAAATAGACATTTTAAAATAGTAAAGAACAATTCACCAATAAGTGAGCACACCAAAAGCCATGTATCCATAAAATGAGAACTAACCACAGGTATAAAAAAACCCTTTTTTAATACTTCATTAATAAATAAACTTACAAACAGTACTATAAAATACAACCAAACAAGTAAATTTTTTCTACCAAATTCACATAAAAATAGCTAGCTTTTAATTTTAAAACACTACTTACTGACACATTTTCATTAAGATCCAGGGCTTGAGTAGCATTGGTCTTTAATTTCCATTTTAGTTCCAAAAACTCTAAGTAGTCCTCCACGGGACCTCACCTCCCCCAAGTTAACTTGATCAATGACAAGAAATTTAAACCAGTGCGTGGGGTTCACCTTGAAGTGTCTAAACAAAGCATTCTTATCATCCATTTTCTTAACATCATAGTTATGCTGATATAGTCTTTTCCTAATACTCAATTTAGTTTTCCTAATATATAATGCTGAACATGAACCACATAGGACTAAATAAACTACCCCTTTGTTATTACAGCAACATTTCTGATGTAGATCGATTTCACCATACCTTTCTACATAGCATGAGGTCCCTTCCAGAACGTATTGACATTGACTGCAATTCCCATACTTGGACATCCTCCCTTCCTTCCCATTTACTCCTGGCCTTTCCAAGATCATCTTAAAACTAATGTCTTTTTGGTAAACTACAACTGACTTGGGCCCTACTGTCTGTAGGTGCTCCCTGTTGATTTCAAAAATAGTCCAATTCTTTTCCAGTATTGACCTCAAGCCATCAAACTGGTCAGTGGAGGTCAGTACCAATGCCCTATTGTAAGATTATTTCCATGTTTTCATAGCCTATCACTATCGTCTAAGTGAAAAAGTTCTCCCCTACTTGACTGCCCCAATAAGGGGGTAAAATGACCTGTACTACTCCTGCAATATACTTCTTCAGAAATACTAGATAGAAAGGTATCAGGGTAACCTCTTCTCAAAAATAACCCCTTCAATTTGGCCATCTCATCATAAAAGTCAACCTCCTCAGAGATCATATGGGCTAGTCTTACACATTGCCCCTTAACTAAAGATTTTTTTCTGATGAAGAGGATGCATACTTTCAAAATGGAGGAATGAATTAGAGTAACTGGGTATAAGATAAATAGAAGAATCAGATCCTTTTCTTACACAGTTCTTCCTAAGAAGAACATCTAAAAAATGTGCAGTGTCCCCCTGAATGTAGTTGCATGTAAATAATCAGAAAAGGAGTGTAATCATGCCTTCGTGTCCTTCCAAAAAATTATCTCATCGTCCAAAAAACATCCAAAAATTATCATAATGTCCAAAAAACATCCATAAAAGAGTCATTAATGGTAAATACACCTCCAGATTGGTTAACCAGTAGGATTGCCTGGAGACACTTCAGGTGTAATTAACTGTTGGTAGGACACCTATTCAAGTCATTGCCAGCTACAGGACCTCCTCCATGAATCAGGACAACCACTCTGACTATTTGGATCAAATTGAGTCTATCAAGATGCTTCCAAATACCCTGGCTTTTGGACAACTTTAACTACCCATTCATTGACCGGTTAAATTACTTGTGCTGTAACTCACTTTCCCAAATATTCCTCGACTTTGTTCACTCCAGTGCAGTGGACCTGCTGGTTGACACCCACTCAAGGGGTGCCAATATCCTGGATCTGGTGGTTACCAATATGGGGGACCACTGTAGCACCCCCACTGTGAGGTTTTCCCTAGTGAGATCTGACCAGACCAAAAATCAGTCTCATTCAAAGTAACTATCACATGCCCCCCTGCCCGAGCAGCAGAGAAACTAAAACAATTCTTCAAAGCACATCATTACCTTTTACAGGATAGTGTAAATAGCTGTACTTCACCTCCCCCCTCAGATGGAACTAGCAACTATGCCGAGTTCTACACCAATGCTTTATACAAACACCTGCTTAACTGCATTGACTTGGCCGTACCTAATACGACCAAAACAAGCTTCACAAGGAAGTGCAAACCTGCCTGGTGGACAGCTGCCATTAACAGGCTTTACAATAAGAAACTGCTGTCTAAGAGTGAGATGAAGTGAGCCCTAAACTGAAAACAATACCTCCTCAACTTAAACAAGCCAATAAGACTTCTTATGAAGTCCTCAAAAGCAAACTATGAATCCAAATTAGACTCCTCAACTAAGGACAGCCATAAGGCATTCTTTAGTTGCATCCATAACCTAAAAGGACAGGCCCAGATTAGTGCCAAACTGGTAGTTAACAATACCACAAATACTGAGCCTTTGTACATAGCTAACCTGTTAGCTGACAGGTTCTGTGAAAACTTCACTCCCCTGTCCCCACCACACGTACCTCATAATATCTCTAGCACCTGTCCCCTACCTTGTATCTCTAAAGAGCAACTCATAAATGCCCTCTCTAAGACCAACAACACAGCATCTATGGGACCTGATAACATCCCATGTTGCATCTTACATGGGCTCCAACAAGAACTAGCAACACCGTTGGGTACTCTTATCAATCATAGTCTAAGCACTGGCTTCATCCCAGATGAATGGAAAATGGCCACCATTATTCCCTTGCACAAAGGTGTTGTTTCCACTGACCCCAGGAACTATAGACCTATTAGCTGGAATAGCCTTATCTGCAAGGCCATGGAGCAAATCATCATGAACCTTATCAACAAAGATATAGGTAAGCTACAAACACTTGCCCCTACTCACTTTGGATTTGTCAAGGGAGATAATGCCTGTGAAACACTGTGGACTTGTTAGAGACAGTCACCAAGGCCCTGGATGAGGAGAAATATGTGCATATAGCCTACCTAAACTTAGCCAAGACATTTGACACTATTCCCCAACTCAGGCATCATTGACAAACCCACCCAGCTAGGTATCAACCCTTATATCATAGATGAGTCACTAACTGGCTCACTGATAGAACCCATATAGTCAAAATAGGGGAATCCACTTGTAACAGCAGACCTGTAACCAGTGGTATTCCACAGGAATCTGTCCTGGCACATCTACTGTTTGGAATCTAGTTCTCCAAAGTACAAGTTAAAACTAAAGGTCTGTGGTTGACAAAGTTTGCTGATGACTGCAAACTGGGAGTGGTCATAGAATCTCCAAACGATATCAGCATCCTACAATAAGGTCTTACACAAACAAATGATTGATGCCAAGGGCATGGCCTTAACCTCAATGCAAAAATTGTATTACCACCCCTCTCTGCAAGTGCAATGTTCCTGCTAACTACCACATCAATAACAAAATTCTAAGTACGCACTCACTGGTGAGAGACCCAGCACACAGGTTGACAGCAACATTACCTTTGATCAAGATGCCTCAACAGTGGTAAGAAGGGTATTCTATGTTGCTCATCTCATAAGTAAGGCCATTGCATCCAGAAAATAAAAGACGTTAGAACCTCTCTGTACTCTGCTGTCATCAGGCCAATAATTCATTACAGTGTCCCTTTTGGTTTGCACGTCTCCAAGCACCTGGAGCAATTGGACAGACCATAAAATTTCCTCACAATGATAATTCACGGTTTTCAGTATCTGTCCTATGTGGATCTTCTGAAAGCACTGCCACTATATTCTGTCTCATAGAGACTATTCAGAAGTGATCTATGCCTTGCAAATAAGGCAATATTTGACTATGCTTTATTGGAAATGCTGCATATCTGTAAATCAAATGGTGCGCAAGTTACCCCCTGTAAAGAGATTAACCTGGTATGTGACATTAAGAGAACATGCTGGAGGGTCAGATTTGCCTCTTAAAGGCTACTGCACCTTTGGAATGGACTCCCACTTTATGTCAAACAGAGCACCTCATTAGACTTCTTCAAATACAATCTGGAAGATTGGATGTGTAACCATAAAATCTCACAGGGGGGTCCACCTGTATCCCTCTTTGACAGCGGCAGTTGGTGCTGACTGTGGAAATAAGGGTAGAGCTTGGCTAGGCTTGTAAGGTCCCCAGGGATATTAGCCTAGTAACTTCCTATGATCTTACGGTATGACTCAGTCATAGTCTACGTGGGAGTACATGACCTGCAACATACCTTCCTAGACTATAATGAGAGACACATCTTTCAGTTCTCGGAATATGTGTCCCAGGCTGATATGAGCTTAGCACTGAGCAGCATTTCACCTTCTCCAAGGATATTGCCACATTATGAACAAAGATCATTGATGTTAATAATTGGCTTGGTTTCTTTTTTTTTTTTTCCTCATATTTTTTTTATTGATTTTCAGGAGTATAATTACAATTTTTAGCAAGAAATATAACGTAATATCAAATTTTTACAAAAACTATATAGAAAGTCCAAAATAGATACCAAATCTTCAATAACATTACATTTTGTCTAATAGTTTTTTAAGCTTTATCCAGGCAATTTGTTTATGAGTCATGTTTGAGGAGTGTAACATAGCTGTTTGTAATTCCCTACTACAAATAATCTTAGTAAAAGATATAAATTCCTTAAATGAGATGTTATTTTTACATTTCCAATTTCTAGTAATAGTTTTTCTTGCTATAGCAAGTAGAGTCCAAAGGAGATTCATTTGATTCAGTGGAACATACCTTGGCATTGGTGCATTAAAAAGTATCATAGAATCAGAGATCTCACATCTGTCTGACCACAAAGCTTTAATAAAATTTTTAAACTCCATCCAAAATGTGGTTATTGTTCTGCATTCTAAAAACATATGTGCCCAGTCAGCATCTATTAGCTCCTCGCATCTCCAACATCTATTAAAATCTTTCTTGCTTATTCTAGAGGCTTTTTTTGGTGTAATAAAACTTCTATGAATTAATTTCCATGTAAAAATTTTCCAATATGTGGAAGAAGAGGTATGGTAAACAGATCTGAGAATTAAAGTTTTATCATTTATATGTATTTGGGAGTTGTTGAAATTGTTGATATATTTCCATAAATTGTCATATAATATTATTAGATCTGATCTAAGAATGTTGTAAAATCTTGACAATGAGATACCATTGTTATAGCCTATATTGGTGAAGTCAAAGAGGATGGATAATTTTTTGGGGAGGTCTGTTATAGCAGGAAAATGTTTTCTTTTAAATTCCGTTAAAATAAATTCTCTGAAGATTTGAATATTTAACCAGTTATTTTGGTAGATATTATACCTGGCTAAAAGGTAGGTAGTATCATGAATATTATTAGTTCCTAAAAACTGATGCCAGAATAATAACCCATTTTCTTCCATAGTTTTTATTTTCATCATGTTAAAGGAATCAAAGCATCCCTTGGTTAAGATTATTGGAAACATTAGAATGGACAAATTGTTGTTCAAAAGGTTCTTATTCATTACTTTTTTAAAATTTTGCAAGATATATTTAATTATAGGAATAAGATGTGATTTTTCCTGCTCATTGTTGAAGAAGAATTCTTTAATAACTATAAATAGCTTAATATTTTCAGAACAATATATGTTTTTGAAAAACTTGTCAAAATTACTTAATAGTATTGTTTTGTGTAAATTTTTCCAATTTGAATGGTATTTTGGACTTAACCACAGACTTGTTATATTAAGAATAATGGCATCAGCATAAAGCTCAAAATTTGGAAAAGCAATCCCTCCTTCAATCCAGTTTTTATAGTGCCAATCATATTTAATCCTTGGTTTTTGAGGATACCATACAAATTTAATTAATATAGTGTTTATGTGTTTAAGCTGTTTTCTAGAAGGAGGAGCCAATAATGTTTGAAGATAAAAAAGAATTTTTGGTAATAGAATCATTTTTATCAGAGATAATCTTTCTTCTATAGTAAAGAACATGTTCTTCCATCTATTAATGTATTCTGTGATTTTATTTAATAAAATTTTATAATTTATATTTATAGTGTCCTTCCATTTAGACAGAATATGAACCCCTAGATATTTCAATTTATCATTGGTCCTGTTAAAGTTATTGTAATTAGATAGAGTGTTATTCATTTTTTTATTGATGAGAATAGTTTCTGTTTTGTTTTGGTTAAATCTAAAGTTTGAGATTTCCTCAAAGAGGTTTAATGATCTGATAATGTGATCAATAGATGAATCAACATTTCCAATAGTTAATAAGATATCATCTGCAAAGAGTAACATTTTAGAAGAATAGTTCTCATTAACATCAAAACTTTTTATGTTTATATTGTTTCTTATAAAATTAGCAAATGGTTCTATTGCTAATGCAAATAGTAGTGGGGATAAAGGGCAACCTTGTCTAGTGCCTTTTAGAATTTGAAGTGGGCCAGATAAAAAAGCGCCAATTTTAATATACTATAGAACCTTCATATAATTTGTTTAACAAGTTTAAGATTTCTGAGGAGAAATTATATTCTTTTAATACCATAAATAAGTATGTCCAGTTAATAGAATCAAAAGCTTTATCTAGATCTAGACTGATGAGTGATAATTCTTTTTTTTTTATTTGCAAAATCTATTAAAGTTAAAAGTCTAATAGTATTATCCTGAACTTTTCTGTTCAGTATAAAACCTGTTTGATCATTGTTTATTAAAGTCGGCATCATTTGATTTAATCTGTTTGCTAAAATAGACGTAAATATTTTATAACCTATATTTAATAGGGAAATAGGACGATATGATGAAACAAATTTGGAGTCCTTATCTTGCTTTAGAATGGAAGAAATTAGCAAATATTTCCAAGAAGGACAAAGTTTGTCACTTATTCGAACTTCCTCAAGTGCTTTCATTAATATCTTCAAAGCAGAATCAGGGAAAATTTTTATATAATTCACCTATTATGCCATCAAGACCAGTGGCTTTATTATTTTTAAGATTTTGTATTCTTTCTTTAACTTCTATTAATGATATTGATTTAAGTAATCTATTATTTTGTTCTTTAGAAAGTTTATTATTTATATTGTTTTTCAGAAATTCTATTTTTGAACTATTATTAGTAAAGTTTAAGTTTGCTTTATTCATTGTTTCATGATATGAATGAAAAATCTCTAAAATATCTTTTAAATCTGAAGAAAGTTTTGAATTGTGTTTAGATGTGTCTAATATTTCAATGATGTGTTTACTCTTGTGAAAACTTTTTGTTTTGGCTGCTATTCTTTGCATATGTTTTGGATTAGATGAATAAGATTGTAATTTTAACCTCTATAAATTAATTGCTACTTTATGACTAAGAATTTCTAAATATTCGAGATTTAGTTGTTTTAATTCCAGATTTGAGCCCAATTCTTTGGGGTGTAAGTTCTTTTTTAAAGTGTCAATTTTCAATTGTAGATTTAATAATTCTTTGTCCCATTCTTTCCTTTTATGTAAATACCAGGTTTTTATTTTCCCATATATATATACATATATATATATATATATATATATATATATATATATATAAGATTTTAAAGAGTCCCAAATAAACACTTTATTTGTGTTATTATTATTATTAAGTTCAATATAATAGTTTATTTCCTTTATAAACCATTCTTTGAATCCTTTTATCTTAATAATATAAGCTGGTAGTCTCTGCCAATGAATAAGATCATTTGGTTTAATTTTAATTTTAAATAGTATGGCATTGTGGTCTGACAGAGGGCATGATGTAATCACTACATCTTTAGTCTTAGATAATAGGCTGTCAGATATAAACACTTTATCAATAGTCATCTGTGTACCATACCTATAAGAAAAGTGAGTAAAATTGAGAGACCTCTGCTCTTTGATCATGTATATGTCTTTTAGGTTATATAATGAGACAAAATCTATCAGTTTTTTAGCTGATGCAGGTATCTTAATATTGCTGACATTAGTGGTATCTTTAGATGATAGAATACAATTAAAATCACCTGCCAAAATAATATCTCCTTTAGAATTTGCTGTTATTATTTCCAAATATTTGTTTGCAGATTTAGCACCAATACCAGGTAGCCAGTACATATTTGCTAAAGTAAAATATTTCTTATTCAATTCCAGTACTTCTAGACACAACATACCATTTTTATCAGAGAAACTGTTAATTATTTTAGGTATTGGTAATGTATTTTTCCACAAAATCATGGTTCCTCTTTTCTTTGTTTAGAAATGAGATTCAGCTAGAATACTATATCCTTTAAAAGCCATTTTTTCTAGATCTTTCTGAATAATGTGCGTTTCTTGCAAAATATAATGTCAGCTTTATTAGATGTTAGGTATTTGAGTAACCTTCCTCTTTTAGTAGGGTTATTAAGACCATTTGCATTCAGAGACAGACATTTAAACCCAGACATTGATTACTTTAAGCTTTTGATGGATAAATACTATTCTGGACTTAATTAACAAGTAATGTTCAGAGAAGATGAAAATATAACTATATACAAAACTAACCATGGAACATCTAGTTCCTGGATTGATGAAGAAGTCATCAATACCACCCTCTATCATCCTTAGTGCTCAAGACGATCGTTCTCTAATGCTACTACCTAATATTTTATTGAATCAACAAACTACAACTTATTAATTCTCCAGGATGAATAGGTATTATTATGTAGGAGATATTGTGGAAAAACATCAATTACCATGAATAATGTAATTTTCAAAATTTTTAAGAACAGTGTCTTTAAACTTGTATCATGACATAGTATATCATATTCATTTATGTCTATTCTATACTAATACAGATCTTCATCTAGTATACTAAATTAGATCAAAACCTATTTATCTAGGAATTCAGTAAAGAAGTTTATGTATAAAAATAAGAACATTTATCATGTAACAAAACATTCCTATATGAACTTGTCTGTGAAATCACAACAGTGTTAATATTTACTATAGAATCAGCATATTAATATATAGCCTATAGGCTTATTTTCCTTTTATATAAGATATAAAATCACCAGTTTTTCCTTCCCCTAAAAAAAAAAAAAAAAACATATCTGATTAACCTTAAATAATTTCTTAAGGTATTAAAGATATTTAAAATAAAGACGTACTAATGAGAATTTTTTACATGAGAAGATAATATTTTAGTTGCACAAATATCTATGCAGGTATATAGATCTGTGTAATCATCAAAAACATTAGCTTTTCTTTCCAAAGATGTGAGTCTAAAGAAACTATGTAGTGTAGCATGATTTTGATAAAAATATCATATAATGAAGTCACAGCTTTTAACCTTCAAGGACACTTCAGTTTTAGATGTTATAGTAATAATGTGTTCCCTTAAGTTGTCCTTTTTAACAAAATACATTAACACATTTTACCAATATTTTTTCAGTTAGAGTGGCAGTGGTTAACATGCAATATATCTTTTGCTAGAAAATGTAGTCTACAGACAGTAAAACATTCAATATTTTATGAATATTAGTGAAAATGTCAGATTGTAGTATGCACTTATGTAGCTGGAGGTGGATTAAGTAGATCACAATTTCACCATTCATTATAAATCCAACATAATGCAAACTATTAATTAGAAAATCAGTTAAAAAGTAAAGGCTACCTTTGGAAATAACAACTGTCCTCATGTCCTGATGAAATTAGTAACTATAAGTCAAGAGTAACCATCCCCACTTTGCACTGCCCCCCCTAACAGTCTTCTACTACTATCACTGACTAGTGAGGCAAAAGCATCACTTCAGTAACAACTAAGATCATTCTCTAAGCAGAACTGTCTCCTTTTCTTTAGAACCAAAATTTTTCCTGCCCCAATATATTATTTCACCCTTTTATAACAGAATTATTATTTATTGTAATGGTCTGTCTGCAGCTTTGGCTTCCCCAATCCAGCAGGATTGCCATTAACCAACAACTCATATAATCAATAAGATTGGGGATGAAGATATCAAGATGAAAGCACAGAAAATACATAGCTGCCCCAAAATCTACTTTAAAAATAATAAGAACACATTAACCCCCAATAGATAATGTATTTTAGTGACTTTATAACCATTGCATATGCCACTTTCTGCTCTGCTAACCAAAAAGGATGAGATGACCTAGTCTATGTTTTCACTGTATCTGTTAGCTACAGCTGCCAACTAATGATCAAGTGTAAACTACTTTGTAAAACATGTCATCAGAAAACTTATTATGAAGGGAACAACATAATCAACATTGGTTTAGTAAAAATGACCTTTATATATGTCTATGTTTTTTATATATTTTTCTTTGTCACTCTTGATATGTGATAAAAAGCATTCAGTTGTTCCGTTTTCTTTTTCCTTTTTTTCATGTGAAGATTTCTGGTAACGTGAATATGTAACCAAAGTTCATATGACAAAAGAGACTTCGAGAGAGTACATGCATAAGTCCCTTGTATTACAAAGAAGATCTGACCAAGAAGTCTCGAGGCAACAGCCTTCTTTTTCCTTTTTTTTCCCTTCCTTCTCCTTTAACATTTGAATTTTGGCAGTTAAAAGCTCGCACTAGGGAATCTGCAGCAAACTATGATAACTGTTCATGAGATACTCATGATGTGCATTTTGTGAGAGAAAAGAAAAACAGAATATGTTACTCAAAAAGCATGTATATGAAGTACAAAAAAAAAAAAAAAACTTTGCCCCATTTTATATAAATATAAAATTCTCTGTAACTATCAATTTTACTGGCCAATGTATCTGATATCAAGCATACAAACCCTCCTGTCCCTGCAACACACACTCCACCAGCTTTCATCAGAAAATACATCTCCTTTTCCCTCTCCGTCAGCAGATGGACCCACAAACCACATTTATTAAAGACACAAACCTCTCAAGTGTATGAGAATGCATTTTTACATGTCATGACGGATTCTTAGAAAGAAAACAATCTTCTCTTATTATGATAAAGAACAATTTGAAATACCTTTTAAACTATTTAATACAAGTCAGATTAAGTTATATCCATTAGCTCTAAAAGGACCCAAGCATAACATGACATTTAACAGGAGAGAAAGCCCGCTGATGCAAAAAGGGGCTACACTTTCATTTAATTGCACTGTGATGGGGAGCCTTCATTTCACTTATCGGAGCGATCTATATCATCATAATCTAATACACATACAGTATCCGGTATTAAGGGGGTTCTTGTTTTAACCAATATTTCTATGGTATTGCTACATTGCCCCTATGTAGTTGTCAACTAATAATACACTCTGTCAAGGGAAGATTTAGAATTTTAACATCTATGTTTAACATTCTAGCGTATTTGTATTAAAGGCTTTTAAACAGCAAATAAATTTAAAAATAAATAAATAAATAAATAAATAAGCATACTTAATAAATATTAAATGATTTTTACCTTAACATGTATGTTTTTCCCCAATGTAGGTGATTTGTAGCACGAAAATTTTGGGATTTGAAGGGGTTGTGGAAGAGCTTCATTTGTATTATTTACCCTTAAGCTTCTTGTTTGTTTTATCAATCGATAACATTTTTCCATTTGTTGCCTGCCTTTTTAAACTAGGTAATGAGATGTCCATATCTTCAGTGTTTTCCAAAATCTTATTCTTTTTCACATATTCAGAGGCGTCATCAAGATTATTAAATATTTTTATTCCTTCAGATAGATGTATTTTAATTCTGGCAGGAAAAATAATTTGTGCTTTAATTTCAGCTTTCTTCAGATTTTTAATGAGAGGAATGCAGGCTTTTCTTTTAGTTATTATAGTAGAGGTATAGTCATTGTCAAATGTTATGTTTCGACCATTAATTTGTATAGGATTACCTGCCCACGTTGTTCTCAGGATTAAGTCCTTGTCTTGAGATGATAAAAATTTTACAATAATGGATCTTGAAGCATTTGGATTTTTGACACAGACATATTTGACAATGACCTGTGAGCTCTCTCTATCCCAAAAGAGAGAGATTCAGGTAGGTTTAGTGTCTTAGGCAACCAGTCATTCAAGAACTGTATTGTGTTATTTCCTTCCATTTTTTCAGGTATGCCGTATATTCTAATATTATTTCTTCGTGACCTTGATTCTAGGTCCACCACTTTATCTGAAAGTGCGGTGTTTTGCTTTATTAAGAAGTCAATCTGGCTATCATTTTCATGCTGTCTTCCGTCTATTTCATTAAGAGATTCTTCAATTTCTGTTATCTGGTCTGTGTGTCTTGTAATTATCTCCTAGAATTCTTCAATCTGCTTTCTATTTTCTTTCTTCATGTTTTCCATGATTTTTTCTAAATTGTCCATTTTCATGGAAAGATCTTGAATACTGGATATTATTGTTTGTAATTCTTTCTTCATGGAAGTTTCCTGGAGAGAGGCTTTTGAATGACTCATGGCTGAGAGAGTCTGTTATATTCAGCTGCTGTACTTCTGACAGGACGTAATTCACTTTCTATTCACCAAAATTGAAATATTTGTAGAAAAAAATAATCCACTGTATCTAAATATATAGGTGAGAGAAAACGTAGATGTTTTTAAAATAATATTAAGAAAAATTCCTGTCAGAGAAATTTCTGTTAAGCAGAGCATCAAAAAAGTACTGTCATCTCTCTGACATCTTGGCCACGCCCAATTGGCTTGGTTTTGGTGTCATTCTAAATGGGGTGCAATAATTGTCAGCATGGAAGGAGATGTTCAACAGACCAGGCTGCTTTGGCATGGATTGTCTGCACCTCTCCCCTCTAGGCTTTTGAATATTAGCTAAAACTGTCTTCACCCATACTGCCTTTTGTAGGCAATGCCAGTTTAAAACTACTTCCAACATACCAAGTCAAAAACAAGAAAATCTGAAGGCATTAATAACAAATGCTAGGAGTCTAGACAAAAAGCTCTACTCCCTAGAAGCTATTTTCACCTTACAGAATGCTAACATCTGGGAGATCAATGAGACATGGGTTAAAAGTGTGGAGAGCACACTAACAGTGCAAGGTTATAATGTCTTCCACACATTTATACCAGCTACTTCACAGGCAGGGACTAAAGGTAGAGGTGTTTCTGTGGACATCAAAACTAAATATATTTCAAGGCTGGTCAAACAGGACAATGCACATGAGCTGCTCCATGTCCAAATCATCATAGGCAAAATCCAATACTACTTCCACGCAAGCTATAGGCCCCCGTCTATGACCCAGAAAACCCACACCATGTATTTAAACTTATTAGAAACACTAAACATTCAACCCAATACCATATTCATGGGTGATTTTCATTACCCCACTATTAACTAGGAATTTTATATGACACCAAACATACATTCACAGAGATTTCTGGATTTTGTAAACACAAACTCCCGGGACCAGATAGCCAATACACCAGCCAGGGATGCAATCATACTGGATCTGATCCTCGCCAGTATGTGAGAGTCATGCACACTCGCTGCTGTAATGTCTCCCTGGTAAGGTCTGAACACAAAGTGATTTCTTTTGCAGTAAATATAAAACATGGACCCACAACTAAACATAGAATATTCAGGAACTGCTCTAAGCCTAACCTCCAGCTATTACGTGATAACCTGGTAAAATTTCAAGACCCCATAAACACTAAGAACACTGTGGCCTATGCAGAAGTGTTCACAGTTACCCTGTCTCGATCATGTTAATAGCTGCCGAGAAGCAGCCTTACCTACCAGAGAGAAGTACAGAACTAACTCAAAATCAAGCCACCCTGGTGGAATTACAGAATCAATAGGCTGTATAACAGAAGGAAGAAACTCGTGGCAAAACATAGGAGGCGTAGCACACAGCAGGATAAAATCACTCTCATCAAATTAACAGAAAATCAGAGGACAAATGAAGTCTACCAAAGCCAAATTTGAGGTAAGTTCAGGCTCCTAGGCCAAGGACAACCACAAAGCATACCTTAGCTATGTCCACAACCTCAAAGGCAATACACAATTGTGTGCACAACGCATTGTAAATGGAACCACCTACAATGAGGCAGAAGATATAACAAACCTCATGGCTGATAAATACAGCCCCAACTTTACCCCCTCTTTTCCTCAACTTTCCCTCAGGAAATACCATCAAATATAAGTTCTCCTACTATCACTAGGGAACAGGTCCTTAATGCTCTCTCTAAGACCAAGTGCACTGCATCAATGGGCCCAGAAAATATGCCAGGATGCCTTTTAAATAGCATTAAACATAACCTATCATGGCCTCTGGAATTACTGTTTTACTGTAGCCACCAAACAGACTTCATGCCTCATGAATGGACAACAGCAACAGTCATCCCTCTGCACTAAGGTGGGCCATCTATAGACCATGGAGACTACAGACCCAGATGTCTCACTAGTAATATGTGTAAAGCCATGGAAGAAATCATCATGGAAATGATCAACAGAGATGTAGTACACCTCCAGACACTGGACCAAAAGCAGTTTGTTTTCGTCATGAGCAGATACTGCCAAATTGGTGGACCTCTTTGAGAAGGTAACCAAAGCAATGGATGAGGGGAAAATGGTTCACACTGACTACCATGACCTGACAAGGCATTTAATACTATACACCCATTAGGTACTGTTGACAAACTCAAGAGGTTAGGTATAAATTAGTATGTCAGCTAGTGGATAGCCAACTGTCTCACAGACAGGACCCAGGAAGTTAGCACTGGGGAGTCCATCTATGCAAAGAGGCCAGTCACAAGTGGACTACCTCATGAATCAGTCCTTGGACTGTTTGTTTTTGTCATGTACTTCTCTGAAGTCAAGGTCACTATCAGTGGTCTCTGGCTAACTAAATTTGCAGGTGATTGCAAATTAGAAGATATCTTTGAATCTGACACTGACATAAATGTTCTTCTGGAGGAGCTGACACAGACATACAACTGATGTCAGATCCATGGACTAACACTAAATACCACGAAATGTGCAATACTATCCTTTGGGAAGTCATCCACCCCTGGTAACTACCATATTAACAGCACACCTCTAACAACTGACCCAGTAGTCAGGGAACTAGGGACACACATACATAGTAATCTTGCCTTTGACTGTCAAATGTCTACAATATTGAAGAAATCATTCTATGTTGCACAACTTATAAACAAAGGTATGGCATCTAAGTCCAAGGAAGTCATTGTTCCACTGTATTCGGCATTCATCAGAACTATCATTGAGTGCAATGCCCCCTTTGGTATATACATAACCAGGCATATCTGACAATTGGCACATCCACAGAGGTTTCTCACTAAGCCAATACAAGGTGTAAGTAAAATGTTCTATGCACAATACGTCAAGGCCCTATCCCTGTATTCTGTCTCCTAGAGGCTTTGGAGGGGAGCTGTATACCTGGCCCCACTTTGGATCTCCTGCATATACACAAAACAAACAGCACCAGAATTACCCATTCTACAGACCTACACCTTGCCTGTGGCATACATAGAATGTGCTGGAGAGATAGGTATGTATCTCAGAGACTACACCCCATATGGAACAGACTCCCCATCCATGAGAAACAGAATTGTGACCTAAAGCAAATCAAGTGCAAGTTACACAATTGGATGGGAAACAGGACATTCATTCCTGGTTTGGGACCTATGTCTCTAATGGACAGAGACGAACTGTAAATGGTTCATCTCCCAGGCCTCTGCTTGTAAATGTTTCATCTCCCAAACTCCTGCTTACACTTCCTTTATCAAAGGTATCAGACCTTGCCAGAGATTTGGGATGTATGTCTAGGCTTAAAAAAGCCCTTGTGTTCATTAGCTTAGTAAACACCTATGAACCCATTAATCTATACTTTATTGCCTCTCTGATGACATTTGTCTTCTGTACTGACATTCAGTCATGTGCTCTGATGTTGATGGGTTGATTGTTGATGTGTACCCATAGGTGTATACTGCACAATCCTGAAAGTAAAATGTAAACATTTCCATGAGATAAATTTAATTGTGTGACTCCAGAGCCCTTACAACAGCATCCATTCTAACATACACAAATTATCATGCTATCCACATGATAAATGGCAAAGTACAATACCTACAAATGACCAGAACATGTAGCATGTCAGCAGCACCAATGCATGAAAGGAATTCATATTAATTTAGATAGTCAACCTGTGCATCAGACACATAGGTTTATGTCCCTGCAGCCATGAGAAAGATGTTAGGGATGTGGCACAATTATCATCACTTGCATAGGGTGTTGTGTGTCGGTGCAGGAGGCCTAGACTGACCCAATAGGCTGGCAAGCATGTGTGTGAGTCAGAAAGGGAAGCAGACAAGATGGACCATGGAAATGTTGTGTGTATGTCTGTAGCTGCTCTCAATATGACAGTGGTGTGTGAGTGTCTGCATGAACACAGCCAAGCTCAGTGCTAGCCCTATGTGTCTGTATGTTGGACAGCTGTGAGCTGTGCACAGTAGAGCTGACAGTTCATCACCTCCATCACTGAACATGAGAACTGGCTCTGCCAGGAGTTGCCAAGGTCAGATGCTGTGCTACTACCTGAGTGTGACTGATATTTGCTGGGCATGTGTCCTCCATGGGAACACCCAGGACCATGAGCCTATGGCCTGCTACATCTTGGTGTGGACAGCAAAATCCCCTCTGGAGAGCTGGATGTACTGCCATTATGGGAGCTTGATTGTGCACAGCCATGTTGTCTCTCAGCAGATGTAGTTGTTGACCTACACCCACGTGGCCAATGCTCAACTCCAATCAGATGTTCCATCACAGACAATGTGCATTTCAAGACAGATATTGTGCAGTCTATCTCAAACCTACCTCTTTCCATGGTGTCAATCAACTGATCCATGGTATCACCAACACAGCGGAGGCAGTCACAGATGTCATACTGTGCTGCATCCATAACCCTGAGCATTCATTAGGAGTTCTTTTCTGAATGTGCCTGTTCCTCCATGACAGCCCTAAACATATGCCAAGTGACACATGATGAGACACCTCCAACAACTGGTGGAGGGACAACAGGCCTTGTGTGACACCCCTTTCAATCCACCTATGTGGAACCTTGCCAACAGTTTAGCTATGGCCAGTGTTGACAGTCACTGAAGCCTCAGTAGCCACACTTCCATGTTCAATGTCTCCTCTCTCCAACTGTCCAATACCTGTGGCCTCAGGGGACTGGGTATGGTTAGGCATACTGGTTGTGGATGTTAATAATGAGGGTGGATGAAATAATGAGGGTGGATGAGGGAATATCAACCTCTGTGTCTGATGTAGCCCCTGCAACCCCCAGTTGTGCCTCCATTTGCCCACCATCATCATCTGAGTCTGAAAAGATACTGACATCTGTTTGTGAAGAGGAGAAAAACCAGCCTCCCTGGTCACCTGTGATAAAAAGGGAAAAGCAATACATTAATACCTGCACTACTATGCTCTGCAGTGCTATGGTGCAATATATGTTAAGCTGCATACACTGCTGTCACTATTACAGACTTGTATACCTCCCAACCTCACAGAGTAGGACATGTGGACATTATTTTCTAACCCCAGTCTGTAATTATTTGGAAATAATTATTTTGTACACAAGAATCTTATGAAGAAAACATAAATTATGTATACTGTGAACATTCTGCAAAAATATGGACAGTTGGCAGTTACGGCAATCAGTAATGTCCTGATAATACTTTCAAGTCATTCACTATGGTCATACCTAAGAGGCAGAGGTATGGGTCTAATCTGTGGACATTCTGAAAATATCTGTACAGACAACAATCATGCAGACAGTATATCAATCAAGCCAGCAGGCCTGGGATGACACTTTAGATAATACATTGAAATATATCTACATCTCTGACTAAACAGTTTTCCACTTACCAGCAGCAGGAGCATGTCCTCTTCCAATTCCTGAATCCCCTGGAAAAAATTGAGGGAGAGGTAATGGCAACAGCACCACATTTAAAAATATGACAGGGGTAATATGTCCAAATATCTCTCATCTACAGTAACTGTTATGTTAAAAGGTATGTGGGTGACAGATCTCTACATGAGCTTAAAACTGCAGCTAACTTACCCCCCCAAAAAAAACACCTGACACCCATGTAAATCTATATACACCTTGATAGGATGAATGCAACAGGATTCTAATGATGATCAAACTATGCATACCTGGATGCACCTCTTGAGAGGAATAAGTGGCACCCATGTCCACAACATATTGGCTGATGGATGCCTGGGAGCTGTCCTGTGTATCAAGGTTTGCCAGAAATTCTTCTGTGGCTGTGAGAAAAGCTTCTGCTGCAGGCCCACCACCAGTGACCTAACAATCCCTGACCAAGTCAGCTGCCCGCCTCCTTGGTGTATGGCTTATGTCTGTGGCATGGCATTGCACTTGCTGGTAGCTATGATTTTGATGACTCATGGCATTGAGGTTGTGCACCATTTTATTCCACAAGTCTGCACATTCTGACCTATTTGCCCTCCTTCGGGACAGCATGACCTGGTAATGTTGTCACAAAGCCTCAATGATGAGGTTGTTTTCCGCCTCAGATAATGATGGCCTGCGATGTTCATGGATAATGTTTCCTGAAATACAATGATATGAGAACATATGTAAAGATCACACACATATGAGTAAACTCTGTATACATACAGCAGTAAAGGAAGGCTATCAGTATTCACCACTTGATTATACATTTCATATTCAACAGTGTGCCAAACATGCAAAGGCCATGGATGCAACAGTGACATATTTCTGTTTGTGCCATGTATGCTTACACACCCAACACAGGAGTCCATTATAGTGTGCCCCATAGCAGGAATAATCCCCCTACCAAATAATATGTATAAATAACAGTGCCAACAAAATGGCAATGTATTATTACAGATGTTATCAAAGGAAGTAGCCAGGAGACCTGTGTACCTAGTTATCACACAGCATTATACCCTTGCTGTACTGTACTTTGTACGTGTAACAGGGCTGGAGATCAATGCCATACCATCAGTACAGTTCTAACAAAGGCTTACTGATGTAACCCACATTCTCACTAAGTATATTCAAACATATGCATCATGTTGGAAACAAAATGGATACATACCTGATGGAGTACAATACTACTCTGTTGAAATATACTATTATACAAGTAATGCGTTAATGAGTTAGACATATGAAGTAACTCTCATATACGCTGGTTTGCTTAGCTAAAAGTTTGCCTTTTTATGATGGTTTTCACTAACAGTTGATTGGATCCAAAGCAATCTGTGGTTCATAAATGCTAAATGCAGCCTACACAGCTGATTTGCAGTATAATCAGCCAATCTCATCCAACTACTTAGCAAGATATAAGGCCTCAATGTAGATTCCATCCCCTTTCTCATATGTTGGGGTGAATATTAGTGGGGTAACATTACATCAGCACAGAGAGAATGTTTGTAACAGCTGCATTTTACATACAGATGTGTGTGCTACAGGCCAAAGCTGCTGCTGCTTGCAATAGGCATAGAGAGAGGACGAAGACTTTGCAGGTCGACAACACAGAAGAGTAAATGTGGGACCTGTGGCAGGCTTGATGAACAGCCAGAGCCAGATTGAGGAAACTCATCCCACTGGAATTAAGGTATGTACTTAAGGTAAGTATTTTAGCTAAATGTATCATTAATAGAGTAAAACGTAACATGCTTGGTGTGTCCTAGAACAAGGTAAGGGGACATTAACCATTATGTCAACCAGTTGAACAGCTGGCAAGTCATGTGTTATCTCATGGTATTCAGCTGGAACATGTGTGCTGGCAACCCTTGTTTCTAGCATGACCTCCATATATGTATGTTACTTGTACAGCTGTGGTTGTCTGTAATATCACTGGCAAATCATTGTGGACTGCAGTCTGATATTACTAGTCCACATCTGAATTACATATATCAAATTCCTCTGGGAATTCATGGTAATGCATAACCTGATATTCTAGGCACTTTCTAGGGTTGTAATAGCAATAGTTAAAATGTATTCCTATCTGCAGTCCTTTGACTTCCATTATTTAGAAGCAGACATTCCATGTATACTGCTTTGGGTGGATAAATAGGTGATGAGACAGTCATACATATCACAATTTATAATGGTAATGTACACATACATGTATTTTTAATGCTAGACACAGCTGTATTTGAACCTAGGACCATGTGGACCAAAAGTAAATGTTTTTAAAGCATTTAACAGAGCAAGCTACTAACACAGTGAAAGAGTAGCTGTGTATTTACATGTTATACAGATAATTGCACACAGAACTGCTCTTACATGCCTCACTTACACCTATTACTACATGTATGGCTTCATAGTGATTTATTTATCTACCAGATTCCCAGTTAAATTCCTAATTTTCCATAAATTTTCAGCAGATTTGCTGGGCAATGCAGCACAGTGTGCAGCATTACATAAACATGCTTAATGGTGAGAAAATGACAATTACTATGTTTTGCTTAAAACACACATGCTAATCAACTGGCTGTGTGGCTTTGTGGGTTGATGAGCTGTTGTTCAAGTCAGATGATACTGGGCCTGAAATAGGGTGTAGGTGAACTTTTTGAACATTATTATTATGCTTTCACATATATGTAATAATACAATGACATTTAGCTTAGCTGACACGGTTCTTTAAAGAAAAGAAGCTTGGGAAAATATAGGAAAGTGGTGAAATGGGAGCAAGCAGGGGGAAAACATAGTGAAAGGCAGGTAGGGATGTGCAGGAAGGGTGTAGGAAAGAATCATAGCTATCTATTTCTTCCACAGGAACAACTGTGCATGTGCAAAGATTTTTAGCTGAATTTGGACTGTCACCCCCAGAGAGAGGGGTGATGACAACATAAGTGCATTGTCAAGCCAATTAGACCAAATTAAGTATGTCGCATAGATACATGTGCAAAATAGAGAGCTATGTATTGAACACATTTTTGTAATTATTTATTTTATTTATTTATTTTTTTTTAGGACAGGTGCCCCTTTTTTTGTTTGTTTTTTTAAGGAGAGAATAGAATGTTGGGGAAGGGACATAGGTATGCGTGGGGAAGGTATGCTTGGAAGGTGAGGAAGCATTTCCAGACAGAAAAAACATACAAAACAGCAGGCAGGGTTATTGAGGGACACAAGAGGGGGGTGAATACCTTGGCTGGGGAGGGGATTGGGGATCTAGGTCCCATGGGCGTCAGACATGGTAACAGTGTGACTCAAGTCCTAACCTATGTGACTTTCAGGAGTGTACCTTCACTGCTCCTGTGGAGGCAGTGGCCAATGTTGGCACCTGGTGACAGACTGCCCCACCACGATGGACAGCATGCTCTCCATCCAGCGTATATGTGCCCCAACAGAATGCTGCATAAGCCTACGCACCATGCCTGGCATTTGTTCAAAGGTAACATAGGCATCCCCTCTGCCTCCACTCCCTGCCTGTGAGGCAGAACTACCTGAAGCAGCAGGTAGTGCAGGAACAGCAGGTAGTGCAGGAGCAGCAGGGGGCATGCCACCAGACTGCTGCCCAGACATGTTGGACCTTGGTGCCTCAGCTTGGGGAGCCAAGGTAGGTGGATCTCCAGAAACATGCCTACCTTGTTGTGCTGTGGTAAATAGAATAGAAACATAACAGAAAAATAAATGTAACACAAACAAATGTAATTAAGAACTTAAAAGAAAACAATAATGATTAATAGAAAAAAAATTGAAAAATAATATAATGAGGAACACAACAATAAATAATGTAAATGAAAGTTTATTTAATGTCAAAGCAATATTAAATTATACATAAGGACAACATAAAAGGTACTAATAAATAATATGATAATAAATGATAATAGTAAATTTATTGATTAAATAAATAAAAGAAGAAAAGGGGTGTGGTGTGAGAATAAAGGAGAACATTAATAACTTTTTTTTTTTTTTCAAAACAAAATTTTATTGGCAATTTTCTTTTAATACAATAAAAACCAAACAAGTTATAACAAGATAAATAAAATACACAGTATACTAATAAAAATCACAAAATTTTAACAACCATCCCAACAAGCTGTCGATAAAAAAAAACATAATATAGCAATAATTAAATAGTACTAAATATTAGAAATAAATTACAAAACACTGGATTAACTCAAGTAGAAATAAGGAGAAGTGTATTAACTTTGAAGCAAATATTTAGATAAATTGGACTCTTACTAATGAATTTGTGTGCAGCCATGTAAGTAAGTACCATTGATTTAAAGTTATTCCAACTAAGCTTAGTACGGTCCATCCAATTTTTTGAGATGTATAGTTTCATGAGTGAACATAAAAAAAACAAAACATGGGTATCAAATAAAGAAAGAGTACACATAGGTATGTGAAGGATGGCTAGTTCCCAACAAAGGGTCGATTTGTGGTACCCCATTTTGAAGACGGACCAGTCCAAAGTTTGTGAGTATGATAACAAGACCAAAAAATATGAAATAAATCAGCATAGGGTACTGAGCAGCAGGGGCAGGAAGGAGATTTATTGGAGTCAATTTTTGCTAATCTAGGAGTAAAATAGGTATTATTATTAATCATTAATTGTGTGTAAAAAGATTCTTAAAGGGGAGAAATTGATAGTGTTCTTTATGGACAAGAGTTTTGATTATGTGAAAAAGAGGGTGATAATTATTCCAATAATTTGAAAAAGACATGGACTACTATTTATCATAGATGATATGAGTTTATATGAATTAGAAATAATTTTCTTGTAGAGTAAGATTATGCAAAACATTCTAATAAGGATATATTTTGTCCATTATCAAAAAGATGTATAAATTTATACTTAATAATATCCCTCAATTGTCTGATTATCGATAAATATTTTTTATTTATTTTCAATATTACACACAAATTAGATAATGATTCATTATTGTGTTTGAGTATATCCCAAACCACTAAGTTTTTGATTAACGGGAAATTAGAAAGATTAACAGGAAGATTATTAATCGTAATATTAGGATTTAGGTGTAAGGGTTGAAGCAAAGGGAAGGTTTTATCAAGATTTATAAGTTTCAATAAATTTTGAAAAATAATAACCTTATGTTTTAAATTATTTGAGAGCTTGAGATTTTTTAAGGAATCTTGTGAGAGAAAGGGGAGGGCCTCTGGATTTAAATTCAGACTCATAACATGTTGAAACCACATTTTAGACCAGAAAGGATAAGAGTTATAATCTACTAATTTAAATTTGGAAATACATAATAACCTACTTGCCGAAATGATTAAGTAGTATAACTGAAAATTTGGAAGTCCCAATCCTCCACCCGATTTGGGAATAGTTAGTTTATTATATGCAATTCTCACAGATTTGGGATACCAGATAAATTTAGCTAAATCCCTACATATCTTAGTCAAAAAAGACTTTGGTATTACCTGATCTACAGAGTTGAATTGAAAGAGGATTTTAGGCAGAATATTCATTTTAATTATAGCAGCTTTAGACAAGAGAGATAATTTCAACTTCTGCCACCTAAGAATATCAAGAGTTATTTTGGACCAGGATTTAAGGAGATTATTTTGAAATGTAGATGAATAATTATGATCAAAGGAAATCCCTAAATATTTAATATCTAAAGTAATTTTAAAAGGAGATATAGGAAAATAATTTGGGTTGTATCCCTGAAGATTTATAGGAAAGATGTGAGATTTCTGAAAATTAACTTGATAATCTGAAGCTTTTGAAAAGGCCTCAATGGAAGATTCAATCTTATGAAGATCAGTGTTAGGAAGTTGAAAATAAATGATTAAATCATCAGCAAAAGCTGACAGAGATACTTTAGTATTCATTACTCTAGGAATCGCATGAAATGTATTTGATTTTATATAAAGAAATAGGGTTCAATGAATATATTAAAAAGGAAAGGAGATAGCGGACACCCCTGTCTAGTGCAATTAGTTATTCGTATTGGTTTTGACAGAATTTTGTTTATCCATAGACAAGTCGAGGAATTATTATATAAAACTTTAATCATGTCTATGAAAGAAAAGGGAATATTGAAATATGATAAGGAAAGAAAAAGAAACATCCAGTTAACCCTGTCAAAAGCCTTTGCCGCATCTATTATCAAGGCATAAATTGGATTTTTGTCTTTTTTCAGAATATGCATTAATGAATCTAAAGTTAAGGTATTATCCCAAGTATGTTTACCTGACATAAAGCCTGATTGTTCCATGGATATTATAGAAGGAAGAATTTTTCTAAGTCTATTAGCTAAAAGAGAGGCTAAAATCTTTATGTCAATATTAATCAAAGAAATGGGATGATAATTGTGCGGATCTGATTTGTCCTTTTGATTTTTTAAAATTAAAATCGTATTCCAATAAAGATCTGAAATACCATGCTTTATTATATAATTATATACTTTTAACAATATAGAAGAAATCAATAAGTTATAAGTTTTAAAGAATTCAGCTGTGAATCTGTCAGGACCAGGTGATTTCCCTACCTTAAGATTCGAGATAGCTTATTGAATTTCTTGTAGGCTTATGGGAGCTGAAAGCAAGTCACATTGACTTTTACTTATGGAGGGGAATTTAATAGAATTGAGAAAATCAATCATATTTTTATCGTAGTACTACTAAATTTTACCTTTAGAATATATGTCAGAAAAAAGGTTAGAAAAAAGTTGTATTATTTCTTGGTCAGAGTTATAAATCTTGTTATCAAAGTGTAAGCGAGATATCTTAGGAGGTTCTTGATTGTTTCTAATTAATTTTGCAAGGAATTTAGATGGAGTTTGTGCCCATTCAGAGTAAGTTGCAATCATCCTTTGTTCAAAAATGGTTAGATTCTGTTTATGTAATTGAAGTAATTGGGTTTGCAAATCATTTATTAAATTATCTCTATTGGGGTCTACATTAATTTTTTGTTGATTTTCTAATTCAAGAAGTTTATTTGTAAGTTCAATTTCTTTGGCTTTATATTTCCTTTTAATAAAAGAGGCTTTATTAATTAAAATACCTCTCATATAAGCTTTACAAGCCGCCCATTGTATATCTAAAGGTATATCAGAAATATGCAGATTAAAGGTAAGATTAGATAGTGTTTCAGTGATTCCTTGAGTAATGTCTTTATTACGAAGTAAATTATTATTAAGTGGCCAATTATTATAATTAGAAGGGGAATTTTTTTTTTGAATAGGGTTAATATTTATTGAAATCTTAGAATGATCAGATACAGATCTCGGATCCAAGAAAAGAACAATATCAAAGTGTGTGAAAAATTCCGAGATTAAAAAGAAGTCCAATCTTGACCAAGATTTGAAACATTTTGAATAGTAGGTATATAACTCATCTTTCGTTATTTGGTCCTTCAAAGAAACAGGGTCAGTAAGACTAAGGTCATACATCAAATCTTCCAAGGCAGAGGAGGATTGGGTATTGTACCAATAATAAGGAGATTTATTAGAACGATCTACAATAGGATCAATAACAGCATTCCAATCACCCCCAGCTATAATATAATGATCTTTAAAGGTTGCTAAAATATTATGAATTTCTGTAATAAAAATATATTGTTGAGAACACGGGCCATATAAATTAAAAAATAGGATAGGTTTGTTAATATTAGGAAATTGAGATGAAAAAAAACACCATCTACCATTTACATCAGACCTTATATTAAGTATGGTACCTTGAAAAGATTTTTTGATAATTATCGCTACTCCTCTAGCATTAGAACTATTACCTGAAGAAATAATAAATTTCACCCATTTCTTTTTTCTTTGTCTTGCCCAATCCTTATCATACATGTGCGTTTCTTGAAGGAAACATATATTAGCATATGATTTGAAAATCAAGTGACAGATAAGTACCCTTTTAGACTTGTTTTGCAACCCTCTAACGTTCCACGAATCTATATATAAAGTCATAGTACAATAAGCATAGTTAGAACTAGTATATATTTGTTGTAAAAGAAAAAAACCTAGATAAATAAAGACGGTGACCTTGTAAAAGCCAAAAGCGCTTATTTTTATTCATAAATACACAGCTGACTTTTATTTTCAATCTTCTCCTATATTTTCCATTCTGCCCTTTATCTATAATTATAAAATGACAGTGATAAGAAAAGAAAAAAGGCAAAGAAAAAAGAAATACGACAGCAAAGAAAATCCTTCCACAACTCCTCAATACTAATGGAAGGAAATAATATATAATACAACTGTAAACCTTTTGATATGTTAGCATAATAATTCTTGTTATAACAAATAAAAAAAAAATAAAAATTAAGCAAAAAACTAATACTACAACAATATGTACATATATACAACACACAATGTTTCCAAGACCGCTATGTTAGAACCCATAAACATCACACCCACGAGTTCATATCCAGAACATTGAAATTAGCCATAAAAAGAGAGAAATAAAATTAACTAACTAACTAGAGTCTACATATATACGATTTTAAAAATTGAATCTAAAAATATTATTAATATAATGTAAACATTTGTATAGTATATACATAAAATAATTAAACACATTAAGATTATATTTTAGTGCATATTAAACAACACTAGTAAAATTTAAAATTTAAGATAAGAAACCAACATGTAAGAACTGCTGCACTCAATACACATAATGAACTAAAGTTGAATATCCCACAAAGATAATGTGAGAAGCCACTTGCATCATTAATGGATCATGTAAACCAGTCCACCATAGCATGCATTAAGGCAGACAACATCAAATAATACACTTGGTATATACTAAACTATACCTCCATTTCTTAACTATCTACACAATGAAGTACAGAACAATGAACTGTCATTGTAGGAAACCTCAGGAAATGAAGCGCATCAGCACCTCAGCGACTGTACCATAAGCAAAGGTTCCGCTTCTTACAGTTATCATGAGAGCCAGAATTCTCCACAAGGAGGAAATGTATCAGGAGTATAATCTCCAGAACTAATCATGACTCCATTTACAGTATCATGCCGCATACTGACACCTGAAGAAACATACAGTCATCCACCAGCTACCCGAGTTTTTCTCACTTTATAGTTCAAATTAGGCATTTATCAAAGAAATCACGCCACACCAAAACTAGTATTAATCCAACAGCAAGGCTTACTTACTTTGTTTGTATATTTGCCAACGATAAGCCTTCACAACCAACAGAAATAGTCCTTGAACAACCACACATGCTGTACAAATGACTAAATGAAGAAAACACTTGCACATATCAGCTTGTAAAACAATACTTCTTCACAGCTCCATTGTAAGGCAAACTGACAAACAACTGAATACATTTTTATAACACTGGATAAGAATTAAAGGCTTTAATAAATGCATCTTTAGCTTCAGATGGAGTACTTACTGAATATTTAGTCTCTTTATATGTAAATAAGAGGACACTCGGGTACCTCATTTGAAACCTTACATTTCTTTTAATTAAATCAGCACAGAAGGGAGCTAACTTCTGCCTATTCAATTTTATTTGGTGTGGCAAGTCTTGAGTAAAAGTAATTTTATGACTGTTCCATAACAATATTTTTTGCTTTTTTGCTGCCTGTAGAATGTTTTGAACATCCTGAAAGTTCAGCAGTTTTGTATAGATGATGCGAGGGATTTGTGAATCTTGTCTACGTCTAACAGCTCTATGCGCCCTCTCAATAATTACTTTATCAGCTGTGATACTCGGACCCAAAAGTGCACTGAAAATCTGACCACAAATTAAAATAAGGTTTTGATTATCATATGTTTCAGGTAACCCCCTAACAATAATATTATTACGTCGGCTTCAAGATCTGTTAATTTAGATTGTAATTCCTCAATAAGCACAGAGTTATTCTTTGTGACATCAGATACTTGACTTATTTTAAAGTCATTTTTTTGTGTTTTTTGCTCTAGTGTGTCAACTCTTTGTACTAACTGATTAATAGATTTAGTAAGTCCAGACATTTGGTCAGATATAACCTGAATTGCATCCTGAATTGGTTGAAGCGCTACTTTGAGATCGTCGATGTGAAGATTCGGTTCAGTTTTTGTCTTAGCACTTGTTTTATTACTTGAAAAACTATTATCCAGAGATGTTTTTGAAGTTCTCAACCTTTTACAAGTGTTATCTTTCTCAGGGGAGAGAATTGAGGAGATTTTTGCCTTGGTACTCTGGGCATCCATATTCTCCGCACTTTCTGTCATAACTGGATTCCGATGTACAGTACAGAAGCGAGGAGCGCCAACTACTAGAAGCGCGAATCCTGTCAGGCACAAAATTTTCACACAGGCCTCCTGGAAACTCGTATTCCTTATCCCAGAAACTGGATAAAGAGGAAAAATTTCAGTTTTTACCAGAAAACAGACCTCCAACTATTTTCAGATATGTTGTATTAGTCTCTTATGTCAGCGAATAGTAATTACTACTGTTTAGAAACAATTAAGGCTACATAAAGTAAAAATTAACGGTAGGAGCTCGTGGATAGGGTGCCAACTAGCCGACCACCATCTTGGAATCTTCAAACATTAATAACTTCACAAATACCATAACTTAACATACTAGAAATAAATACTTTTAGATATGGTAGGTTTTAGTTGTAAAACCACTGATTGACATCACGTTTATTATTTGAAATCCTACCCTGTTCCCTGTTCCTTACACACACACACACACACACACACACACACACACACACACACACACACACACACACACACACACACACGCACACACACACACACACACACACACACACACACACACACACACACACACACACACACACACACACATAGTTCAGTTCATACTGCATCCAGCAATCATTCACTATTGCTTATATTGGATATATGATGTTCCACGTAAGTACCTCTCGACCTCTTTGCACCAGACATTATGGGCCAAGCCATACATAATGATGGTACAAAGGCACAACAACAGGAAACATTCTTACATAGTGTGCTGTTACAACTATAGCAAGGTAGTTGGATAACAGATTTGCCATTAAAGTGCATTTCAAGATATGTCTAATATCTGCAGTTCAAAGGACTGACATTTTTTTCTAACATTGATCCTCATCAATGTGGCACAGACTGGCTAGTAAAACAAGATCATATACCAAACAGACCAGACATATGGGGAAATATTCAGTACATTCTGCAAAAATTGAGACAGTTAAGAGTTATGTCCATGTACACTTATTATACTTGACAGCTGGACAGTCAGGGCACAGGTCTGTGAGTGTGCACTTCACATCCAAGCATAGTTATGTTTTATTGATGAAATGCATAAACAGTATTGAAAACAGCATAATTTCTCAGTTGGCTGGTGACTACAGTAATATTGAACATTTTATTTGAAATAATAAATTATCAGATCATTGTCTCCTTTTACAGTTTATTGATTCATTTTATTTCAAATCTTGCATTTATACACATGGATAGCCATCTAGGACTTCTGTTAACTTGCATGTTTACCCCACTCAGTTATTGACGGCAATCTACAGCATATTTCTGAAAAAGAGCAGACAAAAACACTGACTCTTAATATGGGTATTCTGCAACACTGACACATTAATGAAAGTCTATGATGTCCTAGGTATTTCATACATGATTGTTAAGACTGCAATTTCTGTATTTATTTTATTTTATTAAGTTACACATTCATTTTTTACTTTATTGATTTTCTTACATACCATGCGCTTACCTCATCCTGGCTAAATGCCTTGCATGGGACAACACATTGCAAACTCTCTCTTCTGTAGCTGGGGTAAGAGAGGGAAACCATTATGCATACCAGGTTTGCACAGATTCATGCTGTATATCTATAAATTACTAGAAAACATATTTGCATATCTGTGGGGTGTTCCTTGCCCATGCCTCTTGGATCTAGTGATCCAAGGTACTGCACTTATGTCAGTAGAGGTCATCATAATGGTGACAACACTGGTCACCAATGTGGGGGACACCAGTTACACTGGTCAGGTCCCTGGTCAAACTATCCCAGGCCTCAGACTTGGTTTCTGAGCCAAGATAGATGTCCTACAGCAGCTGAGGTCCATGGTGCTTTACCAGGAGTCCAATAAAATCTCTAGACTCCTGAAACCCCAGCATTGTGCCCAATAACACACCCTTCCCCCATGACAGCCATATCCACACTCAAGATCAGGCTTCAAGCAATACTGTGTAATTTCCACCTATTGCCCTATATATAGGATGCATTCCCACCATTCCACATCATACTGAAACATTAAAAAATGCACTGTGTCACTTAGCATCAGGCAAACCCACACAACTCATGTTTAAGTGAAGCTTAGCAAGGCACAAACAAGGAAAGACTGTTATTCATGTTTAAGCAATGCTTAGCATCATGCACAATTTCTAAATAGTGCAATAATTGAATTTAATGTGAGCCAATTTTTCAGTGACCTGACACAGTTTCACTGCAGTATATTTTAAAGTATCATTACACAAGACTCAAACCTGGGACATACTACACTGTAGGTCATCACTCAGCCTACTGGGACATACTACACTGTAAGTCATCACTCAGCCTATCTCACTGCTACAGTAGTGAAGAAAGCTTATGTTTCTTCAGATATACTGTGAAGGTGCCACTGTAAGTGTAGCACATCTTTGCTGCATTGGTTTTATTGGTACTAAGCATCATGCAGCCAAGTCAATTGAAAGCATCCAGTTTCTATATTTAGATGTCTGGCGTATGTCTAATGCATGGATTTGCAGAGCTAAGCCTAGCTAAACGACATGATGCATCGTGCAAACATGTACATAAAAAAAAAAAACTGAATGCATCCGGTTTCTATTTTTAGATGTCTGGAGCATGTCTAATGTATGGGTGTGCAAAGCTAAGCATAGCTTAATAATGTGCTGCATTGCACAAACAAGCACATAAAGTAAAAAAAAAAATTGAAATACATCCACATTAGTGAAATAAATTGTTTTCTACCCCGTTCAGTCAGTTTAACAGGCTGACAGGTATATGGGTGTGCAGTCATTGTTACATGGATTCAATATCTTTGTTGTTCAGACCTCACTTAGGCACATCACACCATTAATATGCATGGTGTGCTGCTAAGGGAAGATCTTGGCTGTGTACACAGATATATTCTGTGTTGGCTCTACTTGGAGCCTACACAGACATTATTGAATCCTGGGGAGTATTTTTAAACTATTATCACATCTTGTAATTTACCCAGAACCTATTTTTTTCTCTTTGCTAGTAATATCTGGGACTTTTTAACCAGATATGTATTTAATAAAAAGTGATTGCCCTTCTTTAAATCTTGGTAATTCCTCTAAGCTTTGTTCCAACATATGAGTGCTCTGTTTCACCATCTAACACAGAACTACCTCATTTAAAGTGATTATGTTACAATTGTTATGTTCACCCCTAGTATTTCCTGTTCATAACCAGTTACAAGGACTGGTTACTCCCTTATTATTCCCTCCCCATCTCCACCAGTTCTATTAGAACTGGTAATAGACTTACCCAGACAATCTATGGTTCTCCCATTTGGCTAAACAGACTGCAACTCATTATTTCATTCTGGCAAGTTCAGTTCCATTTCCTGTGTAATTAACTCGTGCTGCTGTGTGAGGAGTACTCTTCCACAGATGTCTTTTGAAATTTAAGGGCATAAGTACAAGTTTCAGAAGAGTGGAACTGTAAGTATGAAAACTGGGAAGTATATACCAAGTCTGAGGCTGTGGTACCTTGCAGAATTCCCCTTACTCTAAGACACAGAACTATTATCATTGTTTGTCTGTATTTGCATCAGGAGTGGAAATACATAGTCCTCCCTCCCTTACCTAAACTGTAACAGCACGTTTCAAAAGTCACTTCTCCCCCTCCCAATGTTGTAACAGCAAGTTTAGGAATTTATCTTTTTTATCAAAATTACAGTTTGTTCAAACAGCCAGCACAGAATCAGGTCTCACAGCACAGATAGGGATCCCTATTCTATGCTTTGGTGAAGTAATGTCTCCTACACTTTCTACCATGCAGCTTGATATCCCCTCTACTTTTATGATTATAAAATTCACAGGAAGCCAACAATATGTTGGTTCCATTTCTAATAACGAACATTAAGTGACCTTGCTCCATGCATACCATCATGACATCACTCATTCCCAGAAAATTGAGTTACACCTGAGTCCAGTGTAATAAAGCATTGCAGAACTGAGTATCTTTACAATAAAGCTATACATATGGAGAAAGCTAACTGGATAAGTTAAGATTATGGCCAAATAACACTCACTTGTGAATTTAAACATGTTTATGCAACCACTTATCAGTTTAGCACTAAATAGTCAAGTGACTATATACACATTTATTTATCTGGAGTATTTTCTACTACTAAGCCTACAGGAATGGAGGAAACACAGATAAAGGACACATTTTAGAAAGATGGAAGAGAGGGAAAGAACTGACTAGGCTGGGCAAAGATTGGGGGTGATAAGAGGAAAACTCTAAAAAAGAAAAAAAGGAGATGTGCTACATGAATACTTTGGTTCAGTCTTAACAACTGAAAGCAAGGGAATGATGCAAGCTTGGAAGGAAGCACAGCAGAATGCCTAGCACAGTAAACAGACACCAGGGTAGAGAGAGAGATGGGATGTGACATGGAGCTAGTTGTTCTTGGGGAGGATAAACTGCAAAGACTAAAAATCCCACCTCTCGAATTCCACAGAAATGTGTCTGGTATGTTGACAGACCCCACCTAACAGAGACGCAAAAGTGACAGATAACTGGAGGAATGGAGGTATGGTACTCTTGTACTAGAGGATTGGTAGATTGCAGGTAAAGTGTTCTTGTATCAGAGAACTGGAGGATAGGGAGTATGGTATCCTTGTAGTATAGGAATGGATCTGGATGATAGGAAGTATGGTGCCCTTGTATTAGAGGACCTGAGGGTAGCCCATATGTTTCCCTTGTATTAGAGAATTGAAGGACAGCAGGTATGGTACCCTTGCACTAGAGAATTGGAGGATAGAAAATATGGTGCCCCTGTACTAGAGGACCTGAGAATAGCTCATATGGTACCCTTGTACCAGAGAACTGGGGGATAGCAGGTATGGTACACTTATACCAGAGGACTGGAAGATAGCAAGTATAATACCCTTGTAACAGAGGACTAGTGGATTCCAGATAAGGTACCGTTGTACCAGAGGACTGGTGGATTGCAGGCATGGTATCCTTGTACCAGAGGACAGGAGGATAGGAGGTATGATGCAATTGTACCACAGGACTAAAGGCTAGTTCCTATAGTGCCCTTCTACCAGAGGACTGGAGGATAATTCTTATGGTACCCTTGTTCCTGAATACTGGAGGGCCGTAGGTATGGTACCCTTCTATCAGAGAACTGGGAGACTATAGGTATGGCACCCTTGTACCAGATGACTGGTGGATTGTAGATATGACACTCTTGTGCCAGAAGACTGGAGGACTAGCATGGTACTAAAATATGAACACACAAGGTGTAAAACTTGTAACCAAAGAAATAAATAAATGACCACAACTGTGGTTAAAAACTGAACTTCAATTTTATTAATATGAGTGACTAAAACTGCAACGGACTAAGCACTTTCATCATTTCACCACAGGGCTTCATCAGAGTAATAAACCGTAATGCTTTCAATCCTTAAATAATTAGTGCAGCTGTCACGTGATCCATAAAATTACAATGGTGTGAAAGTTAAATAAACTAAAACAGAAGTAGTACAACATTAAAAAACACACTAAAATCCTAAAAAAATGTATATAAATGTAAACACAATGTTTAATCAAATTTGTTTTTCCCTGTCTTTTAGAATACTCATTATAGAACAACAATCATTGATGCCAGGGAATTCCTTGCCATTCACTCTTAATTGCCAAGTTGCCTCTTTTACTTCAGGTAAATTTATAGTGTCACTACCTCTCTCATGTTCACACACTCTATCGACTGCAAAAAACAAAAACCTCTTGAAGATGTTACAGCTTGTGCTGTGTGTATACAAAGCATTATTTTTTTTATTTTTTATTTTTGATGTCCCTAATATGCTCAGCAGTTGTATCCTTAATCCTTCATGTGGTTTTTCCCTATGTAGAATGCTGTGCAGCTCATACAAGTGGCAACATAAACCACCATTCTGGTGTTACAATTACACTGTCCAGGGCACTGGATATTCCTTTAGTAACTACAGATGGAAATGTAGGGACCATCATTAATGTATCTACAATATCTACACATATGACATTTTTTCATCTCAGATCTGTAGCTTCAGGGAAATGTTAGCTTTCCATCTTTCCAATAACATCTTTAGGTTATCACCCCTACCATACATAATCTGGGGCCTCTTTCCTAATAGCACCTTTAAATCATTTGGGATTAGTAATTCCCAAAAGGCGTTAATCATTTTTACCACAGAAGATGACTGGTGGTTATATTGCAAAATCATAGCTCCAATCTTTTCACCTCCCATCGTATTACAAATATTAAAGTGTTGAGTTGATGTTAAAATAGGGGTAAATCTTGTCTTGCATTTCTTGACAGCTTCATTTCTAATCTTCAATACAAATTTCAAATAGTAACCTCTGTCTAAAAACATTCCTACCAATGTTTGCAGTTCTTCACCAAATTTCACATCATCACTAACAAATCTTGATAGCCTCACCATTTGTCCTTTCACCATAATTCTTTTTTGGTGAAAAGGGTGACAGTTATCGAAGTGTAACAGGGAGTTGGAGTATGTGTTCCTCCTAAAGATGTTGGAACAGAGAGCCTTATTCTGATTATACAAATAAATGTCCAGAAAATCGATCTCAGTAGAATGAGACCTGTAAGTAAAATTCAGAAAATGTGTGGTTCCATTCAAGTAATCGATAAAGTGTGGGATTCCCTCACTTTGTCTTGCCCATAAAAGCAAAATGTTGTCCAAATAATGTAGAAAAAGCAATATTTTTTATATAAAAGGGGAAGTAAACACAAATGTCTTTTCCCATTCCGCTAAAACTAAATTAGCAAAAATGGGGATGCACTTGGCACCCATGACAACTCCAGGCTTTTGACAAAAATATTCCCCTTCAAAACACACAAAGTTGTTATCCAATGCCAGTGACATCAATTCCAACATAATGTTTCTATTAACTGTGTGTAGTCCTTGCACATCATTTAAACTACCATAAAAAAGTTTCAAACCTAGATCGTGTGGTATAATGGTAAAAAGATTGACATCAATACTTACAAAATTGTATTCTACTTCACTTTTGAGGTTCCTTAATATCTCAAAGCAATACCAGGAGTCACGTAAAATATAGATTTTGTTTTTCAGTGCTCCCTTACAATAATGGTCTATATACACAGCCAAGGTTTCTGTCTTCGATCTCCTGGCTGCAAAAATAGGTCTACAGGGAGGGGATTCCACATTCTTGTGGATCTCAGATATCCCAAAAACTGAAGGAATAACAGAATTGTTCACTATTAAAAAATTAATTCTGCTTTGTCAGTGACTCTGGATGATAGGAAATATGGTGGCCTTATATTAGAGGACCTGAGGATAGCCTGCATGTTTCCTTTGTACCAGAGAATTGAAGAATAGCAGGTATGCTACCCTTATACCAAAGGGGTGGAGGGCTGTAGGTATGGTACCCTTGTACCAGAGGTGGATTGCAGATATGACACCCTTGTCCCAGAGGATTGGAGGACTAGTATGGTGCCCTTGTACCATAGCACTAGAGGATAGCTTGTCTAGTGCCCTTGTACCAGGGGACTGGAAGATACTGCATAAGGTGTCTTTGTACCAGGACTAATGGATTGCAGACATGGTACTCTTCTACAACAGAACTGGTAGATTGCAGATAAGGTGCCCTCGTACCAGTGGACTGATGGATTGCAGGTAGGGTACACAGAGGGCTGGTGGATTGCAGGTATGGTATCCTAGTTCCAGATGAGTGGATAATAGCAGGTATGGTAGTCTTGTGCCAGAGGACTGGAGGGCCATAGATGTGGTAGCCTTGTACCACAGGACTGGTGGATAGCAAACATAATTCAGTCATATGACCAAGTTGCAAGAAAACATGACAGGCGAGTACTGATACACAGTCTACTGGGACTTCAGCAAGGCCAATGATTAATTCCCTGAAAGAAGGCAGAAAGGGAGGCTGGAGGGCTGGAGATAAGATCAAGACAGAGCAACTGCATAGCTGCATACCTGAAGCAAATGTAATGTAATGTAGCCATCTTATGATTAATGGCACAGTCTGTTATCTTCCACTGTCTGTCTCTCCTTCTTTGCTTTTGGATCTAACACATCCTACAGAAAGCTGTGGTGAGATGGATAATGCCAGTAATTTAGAAAGTGACTAGTAGAGTACCAAAGGGATCTGCCCTGGGTCTAGTATATTTTAATGTGTTTGTCTCAAGCACATCTAAGGGAATGATCATCTCCTTTGCTATGAACAGTACAGACTACTGTAGTACCACAGTGGTCTTTTCTAGGTTCAGTCTTTTTCAATGTGCTTGTCCCAGACATACCTGGGGAAAAAAGAGCATAGGATCAGCCTCACTACTGATGACGCAAAGATATTTGCAACACCAAAAGACTGGAGAAGTGTTTAGCAAATGATACAGAAAGGCTGAACAAGGGGACAGAAAGCTGGGAGCTGAGGGTCATTGTAGTCAAATCCAAGATATTGTATTTGAGCTGGAACAATCACAGTGTGAAGTATTAGCTGGTGAGGGTGGAACTAACAGCAAGAGAGCAGGTAATGGATTTGTGGGTATTGATCATACCTCATTTGAGTCGCTGAGAGAAGAAGAGGGGGCAGTGTCACCAGCAAGGAGCATTCTTGAATGGATACTCAGGTGGATGGATTCTAGAAGCAAATCAGTAATGCTTCAGTTCTGCAGGACCTTGATCAGACATTGGGTGCTCAAGTAATGTGTGCATTTCTGGCAGTGCAATATGGAAAGAGACTTCAGGCTGCTGGAAAGAATCCATATGAAAGCTACCACAAAGATCTGTGTGATGGATGTGAAATAATATGACCACATGCTGGAGGATCTAACACACTTCTCACTCAAGAGCAGAAGAGACAGTTGATATGATTTTGGTGCACAAACGCATGTGAAGGATAAGAAAAAAAGGCCATTCTGAACAGGAAGGAGAGTGGGGGAATGAATGCAGCACAGGCAGCACATTGTAGGGACTAAATAATCTCCAGATTTCAGAAAGAGGTCTTTTCACAGAAAGGGTTGTAGATCCATGCATTGGACTACAAGAGTGAGTGATGTGACTGATGAATCAGGAATCCACAAATGCACTTAACAGGGCATGGAACAGGTAGAAGGAAATAAAAGAAAAAAGGTAGGAATAAAAGGAAGGTAAAATGTTGAATGTATTTAAAAGAGAATATTAGTTGGTCTCCTTCTGTCATCAAGCAAATGCAATGTAAAGTAGTTATCTTATGATTGATGGCACTGTCTGTTAACTTCCAGTGTCTATCTCTCCTTCTTTGCTTTTGGATCACATGCAGGTGCCACTAAGAATACAGTGTCATAAACCCAATACTATTGTGTTAAATGAAAATAATGTTAACATTCTTAAATCATTATGAAAACTTTTGTTTGACCATTTAACAGATTTGTGCCATAAGCACCAAAATCATATCAACTGTAAATTGTAAATGAAGCCACCTATACTACTGATCCAGAAGATATAGCAAACCTACTGGCCAATAAATTGAGCTCCAATTTACCCCTCTATCCTCCTCAACCTTCTTCAAGGAATACAATCCAATATAACTCCCCCTGCTATCACTAGGGAACAGGTCCTTAATGCTCTCTCCAAGGCCAAGAACACTGCATCAATGGGCTCAGACAATATCCCAGGATGCTTTCTAAATAACATGACCTATTAGGCCCTCTGGAACTGCTATTTAACTGTAGCCTCTAAACAGGTTTTGTGTCTCATGAATTGAGAACAGCAACAGTCATCTCTTTGCACAAAGTTGGGCCATCTACAGACCCGGGAAACTACAGACCCATAAGTCTCACTAGTTTTATATGTAAATCCATGGAAATGATTATCATGGAAAGTATCAACAGTGATATAGTAAACCTCCAGACACTGGACCCAACCTAGTTTGGTTTCATCAAGGGCGGGACATGCCTACTCAACCTGATGGACTTCTTTGAGAAGGTCACCAAAGCAATGGATGAGGGCAAAATAGTTCACACTGGCTACCTTGAACTGGCCAAGGCATTTGCCACAATACACCACTTGGACATTGTTGACAAACTCAAGAGATTAGCTAAACCTGTATGTCACCCCATGGACAGTCAACTGGCTCACAAACAGGACCCAGGAAGTTATATCCGTGTATTCTGTCTCCTACAGGCTTTTGAGTGAATATCTACAGTATGAGTGGCATACAGGGCATTGTCAGACCCCACTCTGATGGACTTCCTGCATATACACAAAACAAACAGCACCAGAATTACCCATTCTAAAGACTTAAACCTTGCCTGTGATATAAACAGGACCTGCTGAAGAGACAGGTATGTATCCCAGAGACTACCCTGTCTCTGGAACAGGCTTCTTCCATGTAAAGCAAAGTTCCTCCCAAAACCAATTCAAATGCAACTTGGACAATTGGATGAGGAACAAGAAATTCATCCCTGGTTTGGCACCTACATCTCTAATGGATACAGGCAACCTGTAAATGGTTCATCTTGCAAGCCCCTGCTTGTAAATGTTTCATCTCCCAATTCCCTGCTTACACTTAGCAAGGGTATCAGAACTTGCCAGAGATTTGGAATGCATGGCTAGGCTTAAAAGAAATTTGCAGTCGTTAGCCTAGTAAACACCTATGATCTATAAATCAACTGTAAAGAAATCCACAGGCAAAAGTTTCATTTAAGCAATCAGGAAGCTGCTGCTTCAACCAAAGAAGACTTGTAATCTGCAACCTTTATCCCTGGTCTTATGTAAGCAATCTCTTTTTACCTGAATTATCTGCTAAAATCTTCCTAATACACTCATTTTAAGCTTTAACCTAGAAGAGAGTATTTTGCCTTTTCAGACCTCAGCTGAGATTAATGGAAACATATTCATTCTGACTTTGATATTCACATCTGCACTTGCAAAGAATTTTCTATGTTAGCATGAAAATATATGCATTTTCCATTATTTTCCACAAGGTTCATAACCATAGCACTTGAACAATTTCAAAAATTATGGGAGTCCCAATGGGGTCAATGGAAAGCCTCTGGAGACATTAACTCACAACTATGTTTTATTATAGCTTATGTTTTTGAAAACAGTCATTCATTGACATAAAATATGTATTTGGGGCTATAAAATCTTGTCGTATTTCAACTCCAAAAAGTTTTGATGATAAGTTAAGTACTATCAAAATCTATGAATTCCCCAGTCAAAATCATTGCTATTTCATCTAGAGTGTTTCAATTCAGTCCATACTGGCTTCTTTACCAACAATAGCCAAAAGGATGGTAGTGCTGCCAAGAAAAACGCTGCTCACTTAGTTCAAAACGTTTTAATAATCCCAATGGACACGATACATAAAAACAAGATCCAGGACAAATGATGGTTAACAGTCAGATTTCATCAGAACCAAGAATACAAATGAGTTAATCAAATTAACCTGTTACAGGTGATAAAACAGATATACCTTACATTATATATATATCATATAACAACATCTAAATACATATGTATGCACATAATTAATGCATTTAATGCATAATAAAACATGCTGCATACACATAGAAACACTGACAAGGGGTGTACAAAACTAGAACCAAAAAGCAGAATGCATCTGATCAAATGTTCTACTAACACTGGGTTAAAAACTGAAGTGTGATAGTGTATAAGTAAGGTGCTGACTAAAAATAAATATACAAGACTATATATGACTAACTGTATATGAATAAGTAAATCCAATAAATATTACTCAATAAATATCTCTCAATAAATATACCTCAATAAATAAATATAATAAATATTATGAATATAGATAAATATATGTATAAATGTAGATAAATATAAATAAATATATATAAATATATGTATAGATATATGTATAAATAATATAAAAAAATCTGTTAAAATGTATTGAAATGTATTAAAATGTACTAATAAATGCTGACAGGGATAAATAAGTGAAAATAATAACTAATGACAAAACAAAGTTGTCTTCAACTGTCCATGATCAAGAAAGGTTTTATGCTTATATGTTCATTTAGACCAGGATAGGTCGTAGCATCACATAGTATTTGCCATTTGCTTTCTAATAAAGCCAAATAACATTTCCAATTCCCTTCAGAATAAGAATGGTCAATAAAATCTATGATGCTGAAACGGAAGGAATGTTCATTGCCCTTATCTAGAATATGTCTACTTAAGGCGTTGTTGGGATCCTGTTTCCTAATCCTATAAGTATGCTCGTATATTCTAGTCCTTAATTTCCTCTCCGTTTTCCCAATGTAGAAAGCATCACATGCTATACAAGTAGCAATATACACTATTCTCGAGGTGTTACAATTCCCCCCTTGACTATATAACCTATTGGCAATAATGTTCTTTAGCTTTACTACCTTATTCTCATTAACAAACTTGCATTGCTTGCAAGCTCCACATTTTCTAGTTATTTTAGTTCTAGATGCCTCACTGGAACATATCTTTCTCCTTTCTAACATCCTTTTGATATTTGATGAAGTTTTGTATACAAACTTTGGTTTAAATCCTACATGTTAAGCGATGTCTTCCGTAATTGTGAATATATTCCAATATTTTAACAGTATTTCTTTCAATGTACTATTATTCTTCACCTTACTAATAAAAGGCTTACCCAATAAGGGTACATACTTATTGTTCCATTCTTTCATAACATACTCTTTAATGGGTATGATCAATTCGTCAGGGTACCCTCTATTGGAAAACATTTCAGAAATATGGTTTAATTCATACTCCATATTTTCCTTATTTGATGTCATCCGAGCCGCATGGATACATTGACCCTTGAACACATTTTTAAATATGGATGGCAACTATCATAAAACAAATAATCGTTTGAAAAAGTGGTCTTTCTAAAAATCCTAGATTGAAATTCTGTACCTGTAGAATAAACATATGCATCCAAATATGTGATACCTTCAGATTTCATGTTAGATGTAAATTTTAAAAAATCAGTGGAATTATTCAAGTATTCAATGAATTCCTGAATCAAGTTGACAGGTCCATTCCATAGGACGAACAAATCGTCTAAATACCTGGTGTAGTGTACTATATATTTATAATATTCACTGGGAAATATGAACTGTGATTCCTGGCTTCTTTATTTAACACATTCTTTGGTATTCATTGTAGACTACATTTCTTTTGTTTCTTGTTCATTCTAAAACCTCCAAATCAATATACCCACCAATTCTAATTTATGGTAACTTTTTATTTAGAGACCTGTAATTTTCCTGTTTCTCTTTTCAGATTCCGAAGACAACTTTAAGCTCATCTAATTTAATTTTCCTATCAATAAAATTTTGAGATAAACAGCTAATCCACTTAAATTTTGGTTCATGATACTTTTTTGGAGCTCTTATAAAATAAGATGTCTATACATGTATTGTATGCCCCTCTGTAATATGTATACCATTAATCCTGATCTAATTGTAAATCACCATCATTAAAAAGTTCCTTACCAAGCCTTAAATCTCTGACTATCTTACCATTTGTTTATCTTAAATTACATCTAAGGCCAACTGCTACCAAAGTTTTAAATTAGTCATTATATGTGACCTCACATCCTCCAAGAAACTGCATCTGTCCTCATATTTCATACTGGCATATGATGCACTTGTACTAATTATGTAACATCTAACCATTTAGTTCAACATTAAAGTCAAAAAATCTTTACTTGCTACTGTATGATGTTTTTAAAGGAAAATAATACCTGTACAGTTCTCAGAGTCAACTAACCAAAGAGTACCATCCATCCCAATTTAAGAAATTGCTTTCTTTCTTTCTTTCTCACTAAGAACACAAGCTTGCATTAAGAAAAAAATTATACAATCATAATTTGTTTTTTGACCACTGCAATTTGCTAGCATTAATCTTTTTTGCTCTCGATATGTATCGATAAAAATAGAAAAAATCATTTTTTTATTTTATTTTCACCTGTGCCTTTTAGCTTTCTTTTTTTTTTCATTTGTGCACTCTGCTACCACTATTACCTCCCCCTTTCTCCTCCATATCCTCATTGCTAATGTTCCCGTCTTCCTCAATTTCTACAGGGTCCTGTCTGTTGCCACTATCCTCCCCATCAGGCTCTTCAAAAACTTATTTAACAGTTGAGAAGTGTTTATTTCTTTCTACACACTATGCACATTAATCTTACTTTTTTCTGACCTTAAACCCCCTTAAAGTTGTATTCCTTTCATTGTTCTGTTTGAGGCCTTTAAGATTTATCTGACTGTTCTACCCCTTATACTGTGAGAGAAAGTTACTCTTATCTCTGACAATCCAACCACTTGTGTCCTTCCCTACTAGACTTAATACATTGTAATATGCATGCATTCATTAAGTTGCACACACTTTATTCCAACATTTACTGCATCTTTTGATGGATCGTAAGATCATATAAGTGACAAGGCAACAGAATTTTGAGTCCATTTCCATCTTACCAAAATCAATCCTTACACCTTGCCTCTCTTTTCAAGAAGGATCAGGGCAGTAATACCCAGAATGAATTTGTGAATACCCATCCATTTGTCAAGTTATTTTTTAAAGGCAGATAGTATGCCATACTGCTTAACTTGGTGAAGAAGTTTGTTCCAGATAAGAGGTAGATACTGCATGATAAATCATTCCCTCTTCCTAATCTTATTTATTTGTTGAAGTATATTTAGATCAATGGCCCTAGAATTAGGTGGACTGTTGGACTGATTGAGGTATAAGAGTTCTTGGATTACTGGATCCCTTATGGTCCTATAAGAAAGCATAAGTCACTTTATTGAGTCTATATGAAACTGAGTCTCCTGTCTTTTCTCTTAGTTAAAGTATTTAAGCCACTGATGTTTTTAAATACTAACCTCTGCGTAATCTGCATTCCTTATCTCTTGTCTATCTAATTTCTTGATATACTTAGCAAAATACATCCCCAAGGAGGACTTTGTTCTCCAGGTTGTGTCTTTTCGCTGTGGATAAAAAAATGAGGACTTCTTTAGATCTGGAAAATATGTGTGTAGATATGAGCTGTGCAAAATAAAATGATTTCCTAACCACTGCTGCAACATGATGATCAAATATAAGGGATCAGTCCACCCAAGCTCATAGGTCTCAACCAACATTGTCATATCTTTTGGTACTGAGCTTGAGACCTCTTTTAGAACACAAGCTATTGTCAAGTACAAGCTGCTGCTGGAGTGCATGCATGTCAGAGGGGGACTTGACAATGAGTCATAGCTTACAATCATCCATAGACTTTGTTAGTTATAGATTCTCATTTGTTAATTGCATATTAGAGAACCTAATACCATGTAACAGAGGCTACAGTACTGATTTGTGTATGACTCAACTGATCACCTTTATGTTCATAGAGGAGGCTCCCCCAAATCTCACAATGTGAGCCCCATATCTAAGCCATGTGTCTATCCACCTAACAGCATAAATGTAATTTTGAGGTTCATCAGTTTGGTTATTATATTTGCGCATGGTATGGCATCAAATCCATATATATATATATATATATATATATATATATATATATATATATATATATATATGTATATACACACACACACACACACACACACACACACATATATGTACATATCTATACATATATATATATATATATATATAGAGATATGTATATCTATATACAGTGTCATTTCAACCTGCTTTGTTCACCCTCATTATGCTCGAGCTCACTCCACTCCTCTACCCTACCCCAATTTCCACCCCCACTACTTGTAGATTTAACTGTATCAAACCACTCCCTAAATCTAAGCATATAAGCATATATATATATATATATATATATATATATATATATATATATATATATAGTGTGTCATTTCAACCTGCTTTGTTCGCCCTATGCTCGAGCTCACTCCACTCCTCTACCCTACCCCAATTTCCACCCCCACTACTTGTAGATTTAACTGTATCAAGCCACTCCCTAAATCTAAGCATCCAATCACATTTTTTGATACAAACTACCCACCCACTTGGTCATTATACCTCACACCCAATACAATTCAGAAACCATTATTCTTACTCATTTTTCGTTTACACTATAAACATGCACATTCTATCCGATTCTCACTAATCTGAACTTCCCTATTTTTTATTGCTGGTCTTTGCTTTCTACAGTCTTATTCTACTATCATTATCACCTGCTACTTTTATATTCTACTCTTTTTTCCTGCTCACTATGCTTCTCACTCACACTCCATTCCTAATCTTACTTTTCCTTTTCTCCAAAATTACATCTTACCAGCAGCAACTTCATATACCCTATCCTTCTGCAACCATCTCTACCTCTACAGTAAAACACAAAATCAGAGCCCACTTTTGCATTTCATCAAGCTTGTTCAATACCACCAATGTTCAATTTTTCAAATGCAAATACTCTCCTAATTCCATTGAACCTATATCCACTTTTAAACAAAATAAAACACATACTAAAATATAATAACCTATTGATACAAATATTATCTGCATTTATGATCTGTGGTGATGTTCACCCAAACCCAGGAGCCAATGCTAATCAACTAGAACCAATTATAACACCATCCACAAATAATTATACTAATATTTATCTTTCCCAGACCAAATCTGATCTACTTCTACTAAATATGAATCTAAGGAGTCTGGAAAACAAAATACATAAACTATATGCATTCCTCTCCTTCGAATCTCCTCTTATAGCCATCTTAACAGAAACTTGGATTAAACCTCAAATATGTAATAGTGAGATTCTTCCACAAGGTTATGACATACTTAAATTAGACAGGCTTAGTAAGATGGATGGAGGCATAGCAATTCTGTATAAAAACTGACTACAACTTAATTACCTAGACCCACACCCACCAAAGTTCAATAATGCAGAGATATTGTTTTCTAGGCTGGAAAGCTACCCCAATAAATTTAAAATCATAATAGCAATTTACATTCCCTCCAACAATGACCCAACATTGACTGAAGACATCCTACTCTGTATATCAGCTACTTTTTCACAAGAAACCATTATCATGGGTGACTTTAATCTTGACTGGTCAAGCTGTTCATCTGAAAATCCTACAAATTTCATTAACTTACTTGGCTTCTCCCAGTTAAAAATATCCAACTAGAGTAGGTAAAAAGACAAATAGACACTTAATTTTAGATTGGATCTTAACCAATAAACCTTCTTTTGCTAGAAATTCAGGATGTCTTCCCGATAGCTTAAGCAATCATTTACCTACTTATCTCTTTCACCAAAATACACATTTTCCCAAAACCACAATATTCAGACAAATATGTAGCAAACATTTTATCTTCTCAAAATGTCATACTAATCTTAAAAGACTGTGATTGGTCCCCTCTTTTATCCATCCTACTTGACAGTGCAGTGGAATATTTTAATGATACATTCATGAACATACTTAATAGTCAAACACCATTAAGAACCATAAGAACTAAAGCAATCTATGCCCCTTGGTTAACAAAGGAGACTAGACTTCTTTTCAAAAACAGAGATAAGGTTTGGGCATTATATCATTCTAATAAAAACCCAACTACACTAAATAACTATTGCCAACTTAGAAACAGATAAAAACATGTAAAACTGATAAACACATACTATATATCAGCACAACAGAAATACCAAAAATAACTCTAAAAGATTCTGGGCAAGTTTAATTCGGCTATTACAACCATGTCACTCTGTCACCCCAACTCCCTCTTCCACAAATGCTCAAGATAACATTGCAACCCAGTTCAATAACTACTTCACCAGCTCCATCCTAAACCTTACAAAAACAAATAATACTACCCCTCTAAAAATCCCTACTGAATCTCACAGTTCTACTGGGGGCATTTTATTTAAAACAGTTCCACCAAGCTTAATAAAAAGATTGCTCAACAAATTGAAATCTACCACTCTTACTTCTGATAATCTCCCTGCTGACTACCTTAATTTAGCAGCTGAAGCTATAGCCTATCCTATAGCAATACTAATTAATTGTTCCATTAATGAAAGCCGTGTACCCAAAATCTGGAAAACTTCCTACATAATACTACTACACAAAGGGAAAACCAGCACCTAATTACAGATCAATTGCAATTTTATCATCCCATATCCAAGAGCTTATAAAAATGTATCCATTCGTAACTTATGAGTCATCTTATCTCTAGTAATCTCCTAACTAACACCCAACATGGCTTTTGACCTAGCCATACTACCACCACAGCACTTTTTACATTTTACAGAGACCAATAACCATTTTAGAAACAATGGTCAGGTGGTCTCCTCCTTATTCCTTGATTTATCCAAAGCTTTAGATACAGTATCCCACAAAAAACATTTACAAGAACTCCTGTCTCTTAAGGTAAGCCACTCTGCCTTCCAAAGTTTTCATGACTATTTATCAGATACACAACAAGCAGTAAGATGCTCCAATGAATTCTCTCCTACATTACTGCTACACTTGGGGTACCACAGGAATCAAATTTAGGGTCTCTTTTATTTATTTAACATTTTCATAAATAATGTTCATTCTGCTTCTAATTCAGCTATAATTCTACAATATGCAGACATCTCTATTCTTATATATTCAGCACATTCCCTCTCTGAATTCCTCAAAAAAACCCAACTCTCTTTTACTGATGTAACCCCAATAAAACAAAATGAATGCTATTTACAAACAACAAACCCTCAAACCAACATACACCTCTCCAAATATCTTCCTCAAATAACGCTATGATTGAACCAGTGTCTCATACCAAACGTCTTGGCATCACAATAGAAAAAAAGCTTGAAATTCAGCAAACACCTGGCAACTGTCATTAAAATGTTCACATTAAACTTGGCTCCTTCTATAGAGCCAAACCTTATCTCACTGATTTCTCCAGGCAATCCATTGGAAAAATGCATTTACTATCTCCCCTCCTATATGCCTCTGCTATTTTCATTAATCTGAAGAAAACTGAAATAGTTAAGCTTGAAGTATGATATAATAAAATTGCCAAATTTGCTAACAATTCTCCATTTAGAACATGCCACTGTATTATATTGCAGCAATTTAATTTTCTAGAATTACCCAATCTCCTTATATTTACCCAACTTTTAATACCCCACAATCTCCTTATATTTACCCAACTTTTAATACCCCACAAGATAATATCAACCTGAGAAAATGTCCAGCTGTACAGAATCTACTTAAAACTCAGTCCAACACAAGACAACTTGGATCCTCTGATAAGCTCTTTCTACAAGTTACTAGGTATAATAACTTCCATAGTTATTCTTTATATTCCCATAGTATCGCCAGGTTGTGGAACATGACCCTGCAGTCAATACTATCCACTGCTAACCCTCATACATTTAAAACACTTCTTAAGTCTCACCTATCCAAATCATGACTCTGCTCCTGTCTAAAACTCGGCTGAATATTATTTACTTTTCCTACTAAGATACCTCCATCTTTTTTTCTTTCTCTCTCCCATAATATTTGTAATCCTTTCTTTTAATCACTAGCTCAGACTTATAACTTTTCTTTTAATTGTCACTATTTAATCAAATACTACCTTTTAACACACCCTTTGTCTACTTTTTAAACCAAATAAGCTATCATTTACCTCTTAATATGTACTGACTTACAACTATTCTAATATAGTTACTTCTCATTACTGTATTACAGTTATCATATCGTACTATGTTTGAATTTTTGTGTGTACAACCTATGTGTAAATTAACCTATTATTGCAATCTACCCTGTTTTATATATATTTTACTAATATTTATTTCAAGTATCTGTATATTTTATATTTTATATAATACTATTTGAATGTAAAGTATGATTGTAATGTGGGCCCCTCCCCCCCGGGCCTCTGCTGAAAAAGGGTTACCTCCCCAGCTGGACTATACGAGTAAACAAATATAAAATAAAATAAATAAATGTCTTGGTGAGGGTATGGTATGCTTTATGAACAGCTTGACTACAGTCAAAGTATTCCTCTCAAAGTAGTTTGCAAGGTTCATTACAAAGACTCCATCCTTTACAAAGTCAAAGTGCTGGGGGTTTAGTCTGATAACATTTTTGATATAATAGTTAATTAGATCTGTAATGATGTCTTTGCTTTTGAATATAGCATATTTTAGGCTAATGGATATATGATTCCTTTGGTCCAAGATGGAGACTCCCTTGTGGAGCAGCATTACAACAGCTGTGCATCAATCTTGTGGGGCAAAGCTTGCTGATAGGCTTGGGTTGAAGAGTTTGAGGAGTGGGTCCACTGAGGCTTCATCACTGCTATTAATTAAGTGACTTGTTGTGTTGTCAGGACACCATGGATGAGGTAGTCTTTATTTTGCCGAGTGCTATTAATTAAGCAACTTGGTGTGTTGCCGGGATCCAGTGAATGAGGTATTCTTCATTTTGGTAAGTATCTTCAGTATGTACACTTTTACGATGCTTGGTGGCATAATTCCATTAGGTAGGTGGGTCTGAAATAGATGTTGCAGGGGTGAAGTTGCAAACAAATTATTAACCAGTATGCTAGTGATTTCCACTGTATCAGAGTAGTTGGTACAATTATCAATAAGCTTTGACCAATGTTTGGTGTTATTGCTTACTTTTCTGATGTAACTAAAAAGTATTTGTGGTTGCCTATAGTTTCTTTGGCTAGACTTAGTTCATGTTATGTTTTCATTTTTCTTATATCATTTTTAGCTTCTTATCCAGTTGTTCAGTGTTCATCTTAGCTTGGGGTCATTTGTTCTGGTATATAGTTTTAGGAGTTTTTCTTTTAGGAAGCTTGTATACTTAATGTCCTTAAATTCTATTATATTTGTTTCCCTTGGTTTGGAGAATTTGACAGACAAGGTTACTTGTGACTTGACCAGTGAGGAGAATGCCTTGGAGATAGTACATGGACTAGCTAAATTTCTCATGACCAGTTGAAGTATATTACGCTCTCTAGTAGATTAATTTACAGTCTGGTCCAGGGAGATCTGGTTTATAAAATCTAGGAATTGTTGTGCATATCCATTGTTTGTGGTCTAGGTCCCCCAGTTAATTGATGGGTAGTTACAATTATCTAAGATAACAGCATTCCTCCTTATGGCAAGTTTAACAAGAACATTTAAGAATGCTGGATGATTTTATGGACACAAAGAGGGAGTTCTGTAGCCCATAATAATCTGATTGTTAATTATATTTAGAATAATTTGAATCTGTATAAACTCCACTTGATGGACTCTAGGTATTTGTGATAATTAACAAATATGGAGATGCCACCACATTTTCCATCAGGTCAAAAAATTTCACAACCACAAAACGTAGGTATTAAGGGTGTCCTCTAAGTATTTAAACTGGGTCTCTGTAACAAAAAACATAGATGTGCACCAAATTCAAAAGGGCTTCAATGTCTAGCAGTCTGTTGGTTAGACTTCTACCATTAGGTAGAGCCTCACTGATTCAGTCCAGCAGTAGATTTGTTTTAGGTTAGGTTTGGAGGTCCATTAACTCAATCTTTCCTAAAGAAGGCACAATGGGGACATCAAAAACTTTTGTCAGTATGTGGAAGCCTTTGAATGAAAGATGCAGACCATTTTTGGCAAAGCACATCAAGTTTTCAAGCATCTCATCCCATGCTGACATATACTGGATTCCCTTACAATTATACAAGGTATTTAGACAATTCTTGAAGTCATTCATCTTTACTTTCAACCTTGGCATAATTTTTGGGGAATGGAAGGATTCCACTTAAACCTAGGTTTTTACCTGCATTTATGACATTCAAGGAGAGCCCTGGCATGTCTCTCTCCATATACCTTGGGTTCAGTGTGCCAACTCTTTTAACCCAACATGTACCACCACCATGCTGATATCATATTAGTCTAGTTTATGGGTCCTAAGGGCCCCTGTAAGATTAAAAATATTGGCTTATGTGAGGCAGTTCTCTATCACACTGTTTTTGTCCTGCCTCATGAATGTACAGTCTATGTTTCTTATTATGGAGTCACCTGTCAGTAGTGCATTTCTATTTGGGTTTGATGAATGCTTGGATGTAATTGGTCTAGGAGGTGGTGTTTACTGATGGCTGTCAGTCATGTTGCCTCTAATCTGTGTTGCAGTACTTTGAGTACACTGGGCTTTGCACTTAATATGTTGCAGCTTGGGCAAGGATTTTGTAGTACCCCACCATAGGAGTTTAGTGTGTCTACATGCAAAATGTGGAGTAGGGGAATGATGAAAGCTCATCAAGTCCCACGCAAGTACAGATAGGTGCAGTGCCAACAACATTCAATGACAAACACAAAAACAAAAGACCCCACACTCCAAGTCAGTTCTCAGAAACTTTACTGAGTCTCAAAACACGTTAGAAAACATGTTATAAAACAAAGCACGCATAGGAGAAATAATACATACGGAATATGGGTTTTGGCTGTAAGCCTTCTTCAGTACAATAAAGAATACTCAACACAATAACATCAAACACAGTTCTCTAAAGCTCTGTTGGTAATTACAATTGCTCATTAAGACTTGGTGCAAACAAAGCACCTAATTTGATAATCTACATTTGTTCCTTACAATTTAACATTGCATACTATTCAACCTTATTATTAGTATTAAAACAAATCCTATCAATAATAATAAATGTAAACCTTGCAGAAGCATCTTTTCAAGTATGTTTATATAGAGCATTTGTAGATTTGGCACATCTAATTTCACTAAAATGTTCAGATATTCTCAACTTAAAAGAACATGAGGCTTGCCCCACATAAAAGGCTGAGCATGTACAAATCATCAAATATACCACTCAATCAGTATTACAATTTCCATATACCAAGATGTCAAAAACTATGGAACTATTCTTAGAGGTAAAACATTTATACTTTCTGACAAACTTGCAAAAACTGCAATGCCCACATGGGTAACAGCCTATTAATTTCTCCCCATACAAACTAAGATGGCATTTCTGCTTTGCAATATTACACATTTTCTTACAATGATTAAACCAGCCTGCCATTGTTTTCCCCTTCCTATAATAAAACAGGCATTTAGGAGTTAGTAATTCTTTTAACCTATTATCCATTAATAATATATCCCAATGTTTATGCATTAAACCATAATAAAATATGCATTATTAGCAAAATTAGTAATAAATTTGATAGATTGCCTATTGTTATTATTTTTCACTTAATATGTAAGTAATGTCAATATTAAAACTTGTTTTGCAGATGTAAGGGCTTTTTTAACAATGTTTGTCTTTCGGCTTTTCCTGGTTAGGGGTCGCCACAGCGGAACTCTGGTCTGCTAATGATTGGCAGTAGATTTTCACGAACGCTGAGGTGCCAGCTCAACGTCCAACCTTCAACGAAGGCACAAGGGCTTTTTTAACAATATGCATAGGATAACCTTTGTTACCAAATCTACAAACACGAGCCTGTTCATTTTGTTTTAAATCATAAGTGGATGAACAGATCCTTCTGAGCCTCATAAATTGTGACATTGGGATGTTATTGATGATATGTTTGGGATGGGGAGTGCTACAGAATCATGAAAGCTCAAAATCCTGAAGACCAAAATCCTGAGACCAAAATCTCGATAGTTCACTGAAAATTCAAAATACTGAAAACTCAAAATACTGAAAACACACAGGATACCAAAACCTACTATATTCCAGCACAAGTACATACAGAAACAAATAAAAGACAAACCATATTACTCTTCTCCAAGTATAAGCAGGGAGGCAAGCATCCCTGCATCTCCCATGTGGGGGGGGGTGCCCCCACACCACCCTGCTTCTTAAATATATTATCTCCAAGATTGCACTTGGTGTAATTAAGTGCAATTTCAGAGTTGATATATTTAAGTAGCAGGGGGTGTGGTGGATGCAGCCCCCCACATGGGAGGCACAGTGGGGCTTGCCCCCCTGCATAGAGTTGAAGGGTAATATGTTTATGTATGTACTTGTGCTGGAATATAGTAAGTGTTGGTATCCTGTGTGTTTTCAGTATTTTGAGTTTTCAGTATTTTGGACTTTCGAGATTTTGGTCTCAGGATTTTGGTCTTCAGGATTTTGAGCTTTCAGGATTCTGTAGCGTTCCCTTGGGATGACAACTGGTGGCATGCAGTAACATATTAAATTGTGGATACTTCCTGAATACCAAACTTTACAGGGTACCATCAGAAATTACTGTAATTTGTACATCCAAAAAGGTAATAAGCTTAGAATGATAACTTACAGTAAAATGGATACTCCAAGTATTCTCATTTAAATATATTGACTGATATTTAAAATGAAAAGTGCTTGTATCTGTCAAATACAGTGTTGTGCAGTGCTACAAGGAGCACCATCTAATGCTGTTGAACTGAAGGTCTAAAGTGAAAGAAACAATAAGATTCTGCAACTGTAATGTCTACCCCTCAAAATCAGAAGTAAATTATTCCCTGACACTGAATAACCACTACAGCTCTGAGCAAGTTTTACAACCTGACGAGAATCAACTTTAACTGTACTTCAAAGTAAAAAGTAAATGCAAATTGTGAAAAAAGTGGAAGGTTATAGGGAAAACAGTACTGTTAACAGAATGGAGATATAGTCTTATCAAATTATCAAATAAGGGGATTTGTAAACCTCACAAGTAACTGAGAATCTAATGGATGCACAATATAAAATATTTGATTAATTAATTTAAAAAAGCATTGACAATATGGCAACAAATATAACTACAACAAATCAAGGTACTTCCTTAATTAACATTAACAGTTTAGGCTTGGAAATATCAGGAAATATTCTCTCAGCAGACATGCTTTAGCTTTCTCTCCAGCAATCTTGGGGGAAAAAACAATGGGAATAACTATGAGCAATATTAAGCTGAGTGAATTAAAAAACACAGTAAATTATTCCTTGACACTGAATACCCACTAACTGCACTCAGCAAAATTTATATTCTGACTAGAAAACCAATCATAACTGTATTTTAAAGAGAAAAATAAATGCAAAAGTATAAAAATGAGTGGATATTTACAGGGAAAATAGTTTTATTAGCAATATGGAGAAACAATCTAATGAATTATAAAAGAAAAATTCAGTGCAACAAAATGGAGGCTTTATTAACACAGAAGTCACCAGGGATGTAATGAATGTACAATGTAATTGATTTGAAATGAAACAAAAAAAAATTGTAAAAAGGTGCAAAATCATTGACTAGGAGTGACACATGACTGTTTACAACAGAAATGCTCTCACACAATCAATGAAAAAGTTACACAATTCAATAAAATAAGCAAAAAAATTAAAACAGAGGATGCCAAAACAATTGTAACTGCAACAAATTTCCCTACATCCATGGTTACAATGAACAGTTTAAGCTTGAAATATTTCAGGAAATATTCTGTCAGCACATGTGCTACAGCTGTCTCTCCTGGAATTTTGGAAAAAGTCAGGGACAATCTAGTCTAATTTCCGCAAGAAAAAAAAACATTTCTTAGGCTGTCTCCACAATGTAAAGCCTTGTGACATCAATTTGCAGTGTTTACATGTCTTTCAGCCATAACTCCATAAACCCCTGTCATCATAGCATCTCTTTTTACATCAAAAACAACATTTTCTGTATACTTTTTTACATCCACGTAATTAAGGTCAATGCTTCTGAATTGTTTAAAATATACATTTTACCTATAATAAGACAATGAAAACAATACTTTTCTTATACACTTTATAGCATTTTTGTCAAAAAGGTCCACACATTTAAATGTCAGTTCATGTATTTTAAAATAAATTTCAAAAAGCCTTTCATGTTACAGTTGCATAATAGCTTCAAAATCCAGAGCAATAAACCTATGTATTGTCCATATATATACATTTTATATCCATTTTTGGCTCTGATTCAAATTATTGATTTAGTCTATTGTGCAAATTCTGTTTTATTCCTAGAATTACCAGCAGATGCAACAGTTATATTAGTAAGTACTGTGTTTGTTACTATCTGACTCTATGACTCATTCTGTCTCTCTGCGACTTCCTTTCCAATATCTTAACTTTCCACATCATACCACTTCAACTACATCATTGCAGGATATAGCAAACTCATTAGCTGGCTCCTCCATTATCAACGCAAGAAAACCATCCAGTATTGCTCCAGAATGTACTCTAACAATTGCAAACAATTCTCCAACATTTTAATAAATGTTTCCTTATTCATTACAGTCATAGCTCCCACTGTGTCTGTTCTCTCTGCCATATTGGGCTCCATCAACAAAAATAGTATGGGTTGATTTATTTAAATAATTTCTTAGTTATATTTCTTTACATTATTTACACATTCATATTTGTAACACATCATGTCTTTTCTTTACATTTTTTCTTAATATATAATCAACATTAAAACATCAATTTTTATAATTTCAAAAAATTAATACAAAAAAGATGATGTTTAAGTCAACAACAAACCAACAACATCAACTTGTGTTTAAAATGTCATTATTTTTCCATCCTTTCTTTTGCAACCTTCTTTTTTTATTTCATCATCTCTGTTTTTATTATACAGTAACAATTCACATAATCTTTTCAATTATCTTCAGATTGTGCTAAAAAATATTTGGTTGCATTTTTCATTTTCACATTTTCTCATATTTTGTATATAATATCATATACATTGCTATATTTTTAAATCGTCCCCATTTATATTCCATTTTGGAACTTGTCTAAAACTGTTCTTTTTTGAGATTTTTAAAATAATCCCTGGGATTCAGTAATGCATATGCTAAGTGTATACCATTCTAAGTGAACAGACAACACAGGCATAACTCACACTTTCTTTTCCTACTTTTAGTTTTGCTGCTGATTTTCTTGAAACTTTAGATATAAAGAGGGATTCATAAAGCTTACCACAAAGCGTAGACTGCATTTACACTTAATGTAATCTTTTGGAGTGACTAGAAAGCACAAAAATTTGGTAGGAATATTCTTAAATACAGATTGTGTACACTTAGTGTAGGCATTAATGATGTTTTGCTGTTTCTTATTTATTACACTCATCACATCTTCTTTCTTCTAATACCTGATATTTCCTATTACTTTTAACTGATAACTTTCTTAAAAAATTCTCCTTGGGAAATCCCCTGCTTCATAAAAAAATCTCAAACCTTCTCTTTTGATTTTTTATGCAATGTTGTAAACCTTATTTTAATTCTTTCAAAGTATATATCAAATAGTATCTTTCATAATATTGTTATACCGTACTTTTCTGTTTTTCTAATTTTAACCATCTCAATATTTTTCTTCTTTTATAATTTTATCTTATTTTCACATTTTTCCTACCATCCTTTCATGTTTACCACTTCTTTTCCATATATAAATAATGTTTCTCAATTATTTGCAAGTCTCTTCCTTTCACATTCTTTACTATCCAGAACAAATCCATGAATGTTAACTGAACTATACATTTTTTAGAGTCATACCACCTTATGTTTTATTGTGTATCACCCCTGTTTTTACTTGATTCAGTCTTGAATATCAAACGAAATTATATATATATATATATATATATATATTTATATATATATATATATATATATATATATATATATATATATATATATGTGTGTGTGTGAGTGTGTATGTGTATAATTTCTTCCTCCATTTCAGCTGGAAATATGTAAACCCTCTCAGTGGGATATTTTTTCCTAATTTGTACACATTTGAGTTATATACTTTTTATTAAATAATCCATTAAAACTTCTCCACCATGATAGCATTTTTATTTCTTTTAGCTTTGTTTACCAGTGTTCTATTACAAGTTCCTACTTTCCAAATTCACTCCTAATATATTAATTCCCTTCCTAGTCTATTATTATTTTCTTATTTTTACCAAAACCTTTGTTTTTCCTTGTTCAACTGTAAACTCATATTTCTTGAATGATTCCCCCAGTCATACCACATTTCATTGATCTTCGTGTTATCATAATCACTAAATCAACTGCATATGACAAATAAATCAGTATTATAAATCCTTTTCCCATCTCCCATCTCCCATTTTAGTTCTTTCATTTCATATATAAATGTTGGGAATATTTAATTCACTATCATTAAAAACAAATACATATTTAATGGACATCATTCTTTAACTCCTCTCCTAGTTTTTTATCATAACTTTCAATCATGATATTTCATATTATATTTTTACATTTTTCTTCTTATCCTGTATGTCTCTAGAATCTTCTACATTGCTTCATGACCTTTCATAAGCTTTTGTTACATCATGTCACTAGCAAAACTTCCTCATTTTCTTTAAAAATCATATAAGTTGCTTCTTTTACTAGTATTAACATTTCCTTTACCTCTCTCTCCCTTGATTCTGAAAACCCCTTCTCCTATAACTTCATCCAAAACATTATGTTACCTTTTATTGTGCTGTCTTCATTAAGATTTTGCAATCTATATATTTTAGACTTATGGATATTCATTTTTAGATCTTTTCTTTCATTCATCTTTTTTTCCATATAAACTGAATTAATCCCCCATAAATTCCTTTATCTGTTATTCATTATTTCTTTCTCCAGTAATTTATTTTATTTATTATTTTATTTGTTAACCAGGTTATTCCAGCTGAGCCAAAGTTCTGTTTTCAGTGGAGACTCAAGGAGAAAAGCTCCAGAAAAAAATAACAAGAAATGAACATGCATGCATGCAAAAAAACAAGAAAATTACATATATCAAACATTGAAAAAGCAAGAAAAATTGCCTAGTTATATCGTAGAACATATTTACAGTTACAGAAGTTACATAAAAAGTATATACAAAAAATGAAATGCTGAGTGAACAGCAGATCAGACTTAGGTTCACCGTAGCATGTCATAATATTACAGAAAAAACAGAACTAGATTAGTAATAAATACAAGATATTGTTGCTATTAACAGAGAGTAAAGGTAGTAGAGGACTAAAAGAATTTAGAGTCATGAGAGGGATAGAGATGTTTGTGTGTGTGTGTGTGGGGGGGGTAAGTAGGGTCCTGACATGGGTAGGAGCTAGAATTAAGAAGATAGTTTTTAAGTTCAGTTTTGAAGAGTACTGAACAAGTGATGTTACAAATATATGGTGGGAGATTGTGCTAATTTATTTAGTATTTTACAGAATATTATTTTTTTTCACTTCAGTGCATCTCTTTCAGATATTTATAAGTTAATACATATATTCTTGGTGCTGATTTGTACCTTCCCTCTATGTTTACATCTTCCAGTTCTCTCATTGTAATATATTTTTTTCCAGAGAATTCTTAACATTTTCAGATTTTTTTTACAATCCTTATTTCTTCTTGTATCACTTCATTTTTATATAGTTTCCATTATTTCTTTCAGCTTATTTCTAATATTTCATTTTTCTTTAAACATTGCATCCATTCTTCTTTCTCTTCTTTTTCATTTAAATGAGTGAAGCTTCCTCTATTTTCTAATAAACAACATATATTAAATTAACTTTTTCTTTATTTGTCCTGTAGCTCTCTTTATAGTTATCTTATTCTTTCACCATATTTTTCCTTTTATTTTTCATATATTTTTATAATTTCATTATATACTCTCCTAATCCTTTGCTTTACTCTTTTTTTCTACAATCAAAATATTTTCTTGCATTTTTCTTTATAATCACTCCACCAATATGTCCACTTGTCATAACATATTCTCATTGTCATATGCTACACCCACAGAGTCTTATGTTACTTCTTAATCTAATCTGTTTTAGCATCCCCCCAGTCAATATTTTCATTTTCCCTTACTTTATTACTGCTGTGTCATTTTCAGCTCTAGCCTATACCACTCTCTGATCTCAAAACTCAGCAGTTTCTACCCTGCCTGTTACTTCTTTCATATGCTTTGAGTACATAACATAATCTATATCAGTTCTAATGGTCTCCCTTTTATATATCTACACTTTATATTTTCCTATTTTTAACCTTTTATATCTTATAACATTTCATATTGCTTTAATATATTGCGCTATTTTTCATTCTCCTTTCTCAAATTGCAGTTAAAATCAAGCACATTAACTGCCATATATAACATCAACGTTTTTAACTTCCTCAATTTTTTTCTATTGCTCCGTCATATTACTATATCCATAAACTACAATTACCGTACACATCTTTGTCTTTTCCTTATATCACATGCTACTAGTTTTCTAGAAACTATTATGATCACATCCAGTATCTTTATCTTTTCACTTTAAAAATCATATTCTTGAACACAAATCACTCTCCACTGACAATATAATCTTTTCACTCAGTATTGCTTCAATTCTTTTTCTTACTTCTTCTTTCCTACTTCTATAATCACTAAACAGAGAAATGTAGGAGTCCAAATGAAGAGATAAAATCTGCAAGAAAAAGAAAGTAGTACTACTGAAATTAAATTCATCCTCAAGTCTTGGTGAGTAACTTCATGCGATGGACACTGATTTCACAAAATCTCATCAAGATGACACTGATATATAAATTGCATTTTATTTGATATGTTGTGGAGGGTGTAGGTTTAAAAAAAGACAGCTAGGTAAACAGAACCCAGGATAAAAAAGTGCTCAATCCTGGTGTATGCAGTGGTGCCAAAAGTGGAAAAAAGGCAGTGAAGAATGCTCATGATATGGGAAATTTCCTATTACAGGGTTAGGCCAGGGTCAGGGGATAGTTGGGCCTCTCTTGTAGAAAGAAGAAGTAGCCCACAAAAAAAAAAAAATTAAAAACACGAAAAAATGGCAAGCCAAAAAAGAGACACAAAGATGCATAAGTGGACCACTGAGGATAAAGAAGAAATTACATATTGTTACTATTATACAAGAAGCTCAGAATTTCAAAACAGAAGATAATTAGAAAGATTAAGAGAGAAACTAGAGGAAAGAAAAATACTTGCACAAGAAAAACTATCAAAAACTTCAAATAAAAAGTTATATTCATTAACACAACATATTTATGAAAAATATTACATAGATGAAGGAACTCTGGTCCACTTGGAAAAAGAAATGACAGAAGAAGTGTGAAAATATAAAGAACAAAACCTAGAGATATTTGAAAGGTATATAAAAGAAATGTGGACATTGTGAAAGAATATGGCAGGGTTCAATATTTATGCAGAGGAAAAGCCAAACGAATCAATATAAAGCAGGTCCAAATATATTTGAGGAGAACAGGCAAATGCATCCTAATATGGAAAATTTCACAATACAAAACATAAGAAAACAAAGGGGGATGTAGAAAAGTGGATGAGTAAAGTAGAGGTTAAACACATAAAACCAAAGTCACATATTATCTGCAAAGTAAAAGATGTAGCATGGAATATACAAAACAGGTAATGTCACAGTATGGTGAAATTATGGGTTCCAGATTAAGGAGCAACAGGTGGAACAGGAGGAGTCTAAAGAAGATTTACACCATCATGATGCTCTAGAACCTTTTGAGGGGACCGGTATGAAAGTCCAGTTGAAGCTACACAGCAAGGGAATGAGCTGGAAACAGTGGGAATTCTGACTCAGGTAATGATGTGGTGTAATGGGCCAATGGGTTCCACATAAAGAAGCGGCAGATGAAGCAGGGTGCGTCTAAAGATGATACATTAGGAATATTTTCTTGTACTTTTTCTAGATTGGTCACAGGAAACAGAGAGAAAATATAACATTCTTCATCAAGAAGAAAATGGTTTGAGATATGACCTGCTTGATTCAATAGAGATGGCTAGACATATTAAGATAGATGAAAGAAATAAATTACAGAAATAAATAAGACCTAAATTGTGAGAAGATTGGTAAAACAGAAAAACTGTGTAATTAATACCATTAAGAGAAATTCATGTGATACAACAGAAATAGACTATATTACTGTGCAGCTAAACTAATAATTGAAAAAGTGTTGCCAAGAAAATGTAGAGTAACAAAGAAAAGGAAGGAACCCAGAAAAAAAAGTATAAAGCAATTAAGACAAGAAGTATCACTGTTAGAAAAATATTGAATAGGGAACAGATCATCAGAAATACTAAGAAAGATAGATGTGGTAAAAGTAATGCACAGTATCAAAACAGACCAAGATTTATCCTGTACTGCCAATAATAAACTAAAAATTCATGCACAAGTAGAAAAAATGAAGGTATGCAGAAAAATGTAAGGGAAAGTGCAAAATAAGCAAATTATTGATAACCTAAAAGAATATATAAAGAAGTGGGGAACAATGAAAAAAATGTAACCAACAACAAGAAGAAATAATTTATTTTGGAGAAGCATTTATGAAGATCCTGTTCAACATAACAGACATGCTTAATGGACAGAAGAGTTAAAAGAAACAGTAAGGAGCTCTAATGAAGACAATTTGAAACTGGCTGAAGTAATAGCCAGGGAAATTGAGACAAAATTAAGAAAAGCTCTAAAGTAAAAAACATCAGGCCCAGATGCACTACCTAACTTCTGACTAAAAGCATTAACATCTCTGCAAAAAATATTTAGCCCTCAGTAAGAATTGCTTATATGAACATCCTGAATAGATATCAACCTGGTTAACAACAGGTAAATGATGCTCCTCCTAAAGAATGAAAGCCATCCTAACCACTATAGACCAATAACTTGCCTTCTGTCAATATATAAATTATATATTGGAAGTGATTTAGATAGAGTTTTTAGTCATTTAGGAAAAAAACCTCAATTACAGCAATAGAACAAAATGGTAACAAAAGAAAGTAATATGGAGCACTAGAACATCTGCTGCAAAATAAGGCCATAATAAGGAAATGCAAAAAGGGGAAGAATTTAATCATCTCATGGATAGATTACAAAAAAAGCATTGGACAGCACCCCACATTCATGGATAAAGGAATGCTTACAGATGTATAAGATATGCCTTACAATGCTCAGTTACATTACAGTGATCATGAACCAGTGTCAAACCACTTTCCCAGGGATAAATATCAAAGGGTGTATTCCAGGGTGATTTTTTGTCACCACTGCTGTTCTGTCTTGCCCTTAAGCCATTATGCTGTTTACTTAACAGATTAGGCTATGGTTACAAATTGGCTCCTGGAAAACAACCTTGTTAAAAAGAGTTCTCATTTTTTTTCTGGATGACATAAAACTCTATAGTTCATCAAATGAGAAGTTGAAAGCACAACCACTAATGGTTAAAACTTTTGTCAGATAATATAAGAATGATATTCTTTATAAATGTGCAAAAGCATAATTTACAACAGGAAAGTTTCAGCTCCAAGAAAATATTAACCTGTGATTACATGTGATATAAAGGTACTTGAGTAGGTGGGAGTGTAAAAATATTTGGGAATAGATGATGGGCCAAACAAAAAAAAAATGAACAAATGTGAATAAAGCTTAATAAGGAATTCAGCCTTGACATCTAGTAATAAAGTCCAAGTTGTAAATCAATTTGATCTTCCTGTTCTAACTTACAGTTTTGAGGTGACTGGCCAAAAACATATTGCATCAACTGGATATGAAAAAAAAAAACGCTTCATGCTTACTAAATGTTATATAAAAATCAGTGTATACCAAGGTTATATATTCCTCGCTCTGAAATAGGTAATCTGCTGACCTCTTCAGATCCAAACAAAGTGAAAGTTTTAAAACTTGAGGAAAAAAAATTCTATAATGACATCTTTGTTTTGCTTAGCAGAAGCATTTCAGTGTTGAGTGGCAATGGATATCTAACCAGAAGTAGACAAAAATCAGAGAGCAACTGACTGCCAAAATCAAAAGAAAGAATATAAGGAAAAAAATCAGATGAGAAGGAAAGAAAGGAGGAAAAATCATAAATATAGTGGCAAATGCAGAGATTTCTTGAAATAACCTCCTGTTGACCAAGATCTGACACAGGAATGGTTAAGTTGAGGTGACTTAAAGGCTCCCTATTGAAATGTTGGCACTCAAAATCCAATGTGCCAACAATCAGGAAGACTAAAACTGCAGGAGAAGAGGAACTCTCTAACATCGCTCTTCGCCTTTAAGCTTCTTTATTGCAGTGAGGGAGCCCCCCTTACCTTCCAAACTTGTATATACCAGCTCTAAGATTGCCATACTTTGGGGAAAATGGAATATTTTAGGAAATGGCCATCTCTGACTTAGCATATGTAAGTCAGTTTTTTTCAGCCATTTATTCTCCATGCTTTGGAACTCACTTAATGGGTCCCAACATTTCAAATAGTTTCTGAATTGAAAGAAAATGATGACAGGCTAATAATGATGGCTCAGAATAGTGGACTATCTACATGTTGATTTACAAAATCCATTGAAAAGGTGGGAGAAACAGGCAAATGCAGGTTCTGTAAAAAGGAATGGGAAACAGTGTTAGGTGAGATGCACTCATGGCAGAGGGCCTATATATGGAAAGGCACAGTAATGTGGTAAGACTGTTACACTGAGGCTTGTGCAAGCACTACAATATAAAAGTAGCTGAGAAACATTAGTGTAAAGCATTACAGAGGATGATGAAGTAATATATCAAATGGGATGAACCATTACCAACAGCTCAAAAATAAGTGCAAGGAAGCCAAATATAGTAGTCCATGAAAAAAAGTCAAAAGTAGCATTGATCATTGAAATTGCTACACCCAGTGATTACAGCATCTTACATAGAGAGAGAGATACAAAGTTATGAAATACCAGGATGTGTAGGCAGAAATGAGAGCAATGGGGAAAAAAGATAATCAGACAGCTCCAGTAGTAGTAGGGAACAACAGGTCTAATAAAAAATAATTTACAATCATGCTTAAATAAGATACCAATACATGTAAGCCTATATAAATAAGAGAAGGAGGCAGTTATGGGAACATTGCCCGTGCTGGGAAGAGATGCTTGGCTAACATCAAGACTGAAGAAATACTAATTTAATTAACTGTAATTGTACCCTCACTTAGGAATGGGGTGCATTCCCATAATGATATTATAAACCCAAAAGATGCGAAGAAATATAACTGGGATAAAACAAATAACCCATATTCTTTCTATACATGTCAGTCACTACAACACCTCTAATATCATTTCAAATGGTATTTACATTTAGGGTTAATGTTGCAAAGTCATTCTTTTCTTTTTTTGTATCTTTCTTATTTCCAGTTTGCATTTGTATTTTCCTTCTCTTGTGCCCCACCCCCTCTAACTGATATTTCATCATTGTCTTCTTGCTTTTGTCTTGACTGAAATTCTCCCTCTTCCCCCGTCTCACTTTCTAGGGCTTTTATCCTGTAATGTAGTATATTTTGCTTGCAAAACATTTTCAACCTCATTCCCAGCATCTTTCTCCATATCAATTACATTTTCTTTTTCTGTCCCCCATAATCTCTCCCATAATACTTTCTCCACCCATATTTTCAGTTGGATATATGTTGTTACATCAAAATTATGGAACATTTAACTGTATATTATAAGTGAAGTTCTGTAATTTTAAAAGCAAAACAAAAATATAAGAAAACTCTGAGTTTTTTCAGGGGCAAAGACCCCAGCTCCTACTCCCACCCCTATTAACTATATATACCAACTCTAAGAACATACTACAGTGGGGAAAGACTGAATTCACAGATCCCCACAACTCCATGATCTCCATACAAACTGCTTTTATTTTTCAGAAAGTTGACCATATGAAGTTCAACCTTCTGAAAAGTTGATCTTACAAATGGGTTCCATCTTCATTTATATTATTATCAAATTGCCTTTCTTCTGAAATGTTCTCGTCTTTATCTAACCTCTTCATTCTAGTATAGGACAGTAAAAGCAAAAATGTCATTTTTACACAATTATATCTACAGTTTTTAGTAGTAAGTTCTTGTCCCCATCCTTCTCACACTGACTATATCTTCTTTTATTACAGTATTTCACCAAGTATCTCTAATTCCCACACAAAAAAAAAATAATAAAAAAAATACTTTAGGTTGACCCCAACACTTCACTGTTCCTCATTTTCTATTCAAAGTTGTATAATTGAAATATGCTGCATTTTGGGAGTTCCAAGATGGCCACCGTCCTGTAAACAGGGTAGGACCTCAGCTCTGCATAAATCCAGCAACATTAAATCAGATATTTTGTGAAGAAATCAATATTATCCGGAAATAAATCTACCTACGCCTGGAGAATAACCTACCAAGTTTGTATATTAACCAGATTGCTTCAACTATCTTTAAAAGATCAAAAGATTACCTTGGATTAGTTCGGGCCTTCTGCAGTCTTACGTACATGTGCTTACATGTTCTTCAGGTATCCAGTGGTTCTGTGTGCTGTCTCTTCCTCCTGAAACAAATATTTTAGCAATCAAATACCTGGTCTTCTTGAGGGAAAAAGCATTTGCTATGTCTCATCTTTCTGAATCTATGGAAATACAAACCACAAAAGCAAAATTCTCTGTCATTTCCTCTCCAGAGAAAGAAGTTATTACTAAAAGGGCCAGGAATGGCAAACAAATACAACAACAACAGCAACAACAAGAAATGTCTAAATCTACAGCGAATTCTGCTACCTCCAAAAATAAAAGTGACTCAAACAACCTAGATGAGTTAAAACTGGCACTACAGCCCATCCAGGAGGCCATTCAAAGTTTTTCCACACAGTTTAAGTCTTTTGGAGACTCTCTGGACAGATTGCTAACTAGACTTTCTGATACTGAAATAAAGGTTGCAAATAACGAGCTCAAAATTGATCAGCTACAAAAAGACTTTGATTCCAACAGTTCTACAATTCAGGAAATGCAAGATAAACTGGTGGATCTAGAGGCAAGATCAAGGCGCAATAACATCATTATAAGGGGTATACCTGAATCTATCCCCCATAGTTCTCTACCAGAAAGCATCATTGAAATTCTATCCATCTTGCTAGAAAATCCAACCCTAGTTGCTCAAATTACTATCGAAAGAGCTCATAGAGCCTTAAGACAAGTCCCTGATAACTCAAATAACTTTCCCAGAAATGTTTATGTGAAAATCCTAAACTATCAGCATGTCAGCTCAATTCTATTCTCTGCATGATCTAAGAAAACGATTATATGGAAGGACTCAAAAATTACTTTCTCCCCTGACTTGCCTGCTTTGATCAAACTCGAGAGAAGAAAACTATCACCTTACTGTGCATATCTTATCAAAAAAAACATTAGATTTCAAATGAAGTTTCCGAACACCCTTGCTTTTAACTTCCAAGGCTCCAACTATGAATCCAAAAACAACAAAGATGCCAAAGCACTGTTTCTTAAAGTGTTTAAAGCATGTCCAGAACTATGAAAATCCAATTTAATCTTACTTTGGTGTCCGGCCTGCGCTCCGATGGCATTCCGCTTCATGGTGGTGCTTCGATCCCTGTTTTTTCGAGCTGGAAGGCGAGGTAATGGCTTATTTTAATCCCATGAGGTAGGCCTGTTGAAGCGAAGCTGTCCGATCGCAGAGAACTTCAATTCCCATCGGCCACCTGCTTGACTACGCCCATTAACGTGCCACGTCATGCCACCAACTCTTCTTCATTGAGCTCCTTCATCTTCCTTCCAGCCCTTAAAATGGCGATACCTCTCAGCAAGAAGCCATCTCATAGCCAGACATCAGAGAGGGAATCGCCCTTTTAAAAGAAAGCTGTTCGCAGTTCAACGAGGTCAGTCTCCTTAACTGCTGTATGTTTAGTCATCTGAATGGCGTCGGAAGCATGAAAAATTAAGGAAGAAGATATTTAAGGCGCTAGAATCGTGGATCGTGCTTCTCCAGGGTGCTGCTTGGGACAGTTTAAATCTATGGACTTGGTACTGTTCAATTAATCTATCCTGTAAATAGTTAAAACAGTTATATTTTGCTACTACAAGGTCTTTTGAAAGTTAGTCTCTTTAGTCAATAGTAGTGAGCATTAAGGCATGTCCTTTGGTGTTTTGGTCTTCTCTTAGTCAGTAAGAAATTATAATTGCAAAATGGAGTGAAACTATTCTCGGTACCTCTACTGCTTAAAACACCTGTCTCTTTGTTACTGCGGTAAAGGTTTGGATTAGAGAATTCTGTGTGGTCCTAAGGCTCAATTTATGATATCAGGACGCCCCCTGATGGTGTTAGTTTAAGTGCAACTATACTGTAACCTCCCGGCTTTATTGGGTTGATTCTAATGAGTATTTACTTTCAGGTAGCTTCTGTTGTGGCTATGTCTTGTTGGTATCACCTAACGTTTGTATATTATGGCCTGAGCATAATTTTAAATACTAGTCATGCACTCAATTTCTCAGTGCCTGCACTGCTCTGGGTGAGGTCTGGTCCTTAGGGTTTGTAACCTATGGGCTATCATATCAAGATTCCATACTCTAGATGTTAGTGGGACTCTACAGGCTTTTGAAACAGCATCAGATGTTTAGAATTGCATTTATAGCAACTATTTAGATAGATCATGCAAAATTTTGCTAGACTGTAGATTTTATTACTGTAGTTGGTATTGTTTCTTTATCGGCCTCTCCTGGCGGGGGGGGGGGGATTGACGCAGTGGTTTGGTGGCCGGAGGACTTATGGGAATTGCTTTGTCTTGCTCTGGACTCATCTTTAATTTATGATGCCTGATAATGGTGTGTTTATTCACACATCTCGCCACTCAAAAGTCAGTTTTGGGCATGCTACGGGTGCTGCGGGGCCCTGGTATGGGGTGACAAGATTGCCGTCACCTCACAACCTGCAATTTTGTTTTAATCTAGTTAGTTGGGTGATTTTCTAGTTCATCAGTTACGGAGTCAGGGTCTGTAAAGTAATGCACTGGACTAGTATTTGAATTGATAACCAGACATCTATGTGGCCAGGCTGTGCTTGGCCCTAGGGTGTGTATGTGATGGGGGCTCTTCAGGAGGCCCAATAAATTGAAAGCTTTGTCTCTCTGAATTTTATCCTATGGAGAGTTCCCTAAGCTTATTTCTCAGCTAATTACACTCAGGGATTGTTCAATTAAGTTTACTTGTTTATCTCTCAAGCGTCCTGTTGTTTTGGTGCTACAGGTACTATATCTTACGTCATTCTACTTGTTGACTGTAAAAACTCCTTTTCATGTTTTTTACTTGCAAAGGGTCTATAAATAATTGGTTTATAGCACTCTAAATAGTATTGTTAAGTTATCATCTGCCAGTCCTATGCCTGACAAGTATTGAAGGGTTGGCTCTTTTACATACCAGGTGAAAGTCTTAAAGTATATAGTCGTTGCTTGTCTTACTAAGTTAGCTTAGGTCTGTATCTGACAAAACTGCTAATTGCAGTATTAGGTATATTGGCATATCTTCCTGGTTTCTTATCATATTTGTTGTACTGAAATGTTATTATTGCCATGATGCTGCTTAGAAGTTGAAGTTAGTATTAATCTCCACTGTTAATACCCAAATGGTATTTTTTTATCTGAGAATTGCTCTTTATGATTCACAATACAGTATCATATTTGCGGAGCTGGGTTCGGATTCTGAACCCTGATTGGGAGGTTTAGCGACCTGGATCCGAGGGTATTTAGGGGGCTTATTGGGGGCCTAGATCTCTCCCACGGGAGGGAGTATCTGTTGACTCTCTCCTTTGGCAAGTGTATTGTGTCTAACTTCCCAGTAATCCCATTTGCTTCTGGGCCTAAGGAGAGGGGTTTATGCTCAGTAGATAGGCAAGAAGGGTCTTGTAACATAGTGTATATAGCCCGAATTCTGTTAGTAATGAGTTCTAAGTTTCAGGTATGCATTTTATTGTCCAAATCTCTAAATTCTTTCCCTTTAGTCTGTAACACACTCCCCCCCTGGCTATTAGGTAGTTAAATGGTTACAATTGATTCATGGAATATTAAGGGATTACAATTGGTAAAAAAGAGAAAACTGTTTATGCACTTGTTTTATAAAGCAAAAGCAAATATTTTACTAGTCCAGGAAACACATCTACTCAGCCATCAATGGGAACAGGAAAAAAGGAGACCATGGGTGAAAATGATAATAGACTCGGGAACCAGATCGAATAGCGCAGGAGTTGCCATAATAATAAAGGAAAAATTCCCATATGATATTATTAAGTTCGACTCAGATAAGGAGGGCATATGGTGTCTAGTTATTATTAAGTTAACTCAAATTGATAAACCCATTCTAATTATGAATATTTACTCCCCATGCTCTAACCAACAAAATTTTTATATGGTTATATATAACATTCTCTCCTCCTTCCCTAATCATTTCTATCTTATAGGGGGGGACTGGAACTCCGTGCAAAACCCTCTTACTGATAGGACTAACTCAAATGCAAATTATAATAAATATGCTGTATCCGTGATAGCTGAACTCAAAGATGACTTCAACTTGTTTGACCCATTTCTATCTCATAGGAGTCCCTCTAGTAATGTAAACTTTACTTTTTTCTCTAATTGTCACAAGGGTTGGTCCAGAATTGACTTCTTTCTCCTCTCCCTGGACCTTGCGAATTGCCAAATTGAATTGCATATTGATAACAGAAATCTTTCTGACCATTCTAAGATATCCCTCTTTTTAGACTGCAAGCAAAAACTTATCAATAGGAATAGACCATTGTGGTGGAAACTTAATCCTACTCTTCTTCAAAAGGAAGGGATTACTGAGATCATAGAGGAGTACTTGGACCAGTTTATATAGTCAGCAAAAGGACAGGATATCCCTATTGACATACTATGGGCCTCCACGAAAACTGTAATTAGGGGAATTCTTATTAAGAAAGCATCTTACTTTAAGAAGTTATACTACAAGAAGGAATCTGAACTGAATAAAAATATAGCTGAATGGGAAAATAAATTGCAAACAAAATATGATAGGGAAATAGAGTCCCACTTACTTAATTTGCAGAAAGAGTACCTGTCCCTTCAGGCAGACAACTTATCATTTCACGAAATCAAAATGTTGGCCAAGTACTCCGATTGGGCTCAGTGTCCCTCTAGATTCTTAGCCAGAATAATTAATCAAAATAGGACACCACAGTGTATCTCTCAAATTTCATATCAAGACAAAGTCTATCATAAATTCCAGGATATTATAAAAATTTTCCAAACTATTTACTCCGATTTATACAGCTCCCCCAGTGAACCCATTAACTCATCTGAACTCCTTGATACCCTTAAGGGGTTGTACTTTCCCAAATTAAATATAGATCATTTCCACATTTTAGACATAGAAATTACTCTTCAAGAAGTCTTGGAGGTGATCAGTAACCTAAAACTAAACAAAGCTCCCGGTCCTGATGGGTTCACAGCAGAATTTTATAAATCCTTTCCCCACAAGATGTCACAAGCATTATATTTGACTTATAACCAGATTCTTCAACATGGTATAAGAGATCCCCATTTCAATGCATCTAAGACTATACTTATCCCTAAAGGTAAATCGGATCCTACCAAACTGGAGAATTATAGGCCCATCTCCATTATTAATGTGGACTTAAAGATTTTAGCTCAAATTTTTGCCAACAGACTCAAATTAGTGCTACCTAGCATAGTCTCCAAAGAGCAATCGGGCTTCATTAGAAATAGACAAACATCAGATCACACTCTAGCTCTAGAAGCCATGATAACCTTCTCATCCCTTTCTAATTATCCTCTCTATACCTTAGCGATAGATGCCTCCAAAGCCTTCGACAGGATGAGTATGAATTTCTTACTTACCATACTACCCTTCTTTAATATACCTGTCTCGTTTGTGAAGTTTATTGAGACTATATATTATACGGCATATACAATGCTTCAAGTCAATAACGCTTTATCTGACAGAATCTACTTAGTAAATGGGACCAGGCAGGGGTGCCCTCTCTCCCCCTTGCTATTCAACCTTTATATAGAACCTCTATTTATTCTTATTAAACAACAAACTCACCATTCCATCCCCAAGCTTTATAGAACTAGTATTCCCTTCTCGGCGTTTGCAGATGATCTAAATATTTACCTCTCTTTACCAAATTCAGATCTGGGTAAGATTATGAGCTCCATTGACATCTTTTCTAAATTTTCCAACTATAAGGTTAACAAGGTGAAATCTCAAATTTTTCCAGTAAATATTACGTCACCTTACCCCTCTTACCACTCCATTGGAGATATTCCTATTAAACAAAGTTTGCATTATCTGGGGGTCTCCTTCTCAATTGACCGAACCGTAGCCTACCGGGAGAACATCTCTCATTTGTGGGTAGAGGTACAAGCGGACTTAAAGAGATGGGTCCAACTTAAGCTACCCTTTTTTGGGAGAACAACTATAATTAAAATGAATATTCTTCCCAGGTTCCTATATATGTTTAACGCTACCAACTCCATTATTCCCTTAAAATTTTTCAATAAATTAAACTCAACATTCTCTAAATTTATTTGGTCACCAAAATCGGTGAGAGTAGCATACACTAAACTCGTATTCCCAAAGGACTTGAGAGGTGTCTCCTTGCCTGACTTCACATTATACTATGACATTATACAGAGCAGTAGAATTCTTAATATAGCAAACTACAAGAATAATCCAGACACATAGTCCCCCAACTGGGTTTTATTACACTTCAATTATATCAGATCTCTTAGCTTTGACCTATCTGCCCTTCCTTTTCTGAATAAGGACAGTCTGGATAAGTTCAAAATCATCTATGGTCTCAAGTATAATGTTATGAGATTTCATAAGCTATTATCGTCTCTAAAGCTTTTTCATGCCTTTAGCTCCCTTCAACCCATACATCTAAACCCCAATTTAACACTGAGTGGTAACATGATAAATCTGGACAATTTTCCCCTCATTAAGGATAAGTGCATTGCCGACTTTTACATAGTTAAGCACCTGACGATCTCTGAAATTATGCAAACCTTTAAATTAACTAACAAATATACCTTAATAATCAGACAGATTCAGGATTTAATAAAGCCATACCTTGACCATCCAGAGTTAACCTGGGATGATATCGAGAACTCCAAAGTTATTTGGAAACTACTTCTACTAAAGAAGAAGATGATTTCCAATGTATGCAAACTCCTGATTTCTATTAGAACTAACAATACACCAATATTTTCCAAATTCTGGGTGGACAAGGACCCGAATATCTCTCCTTCAGTGATGAAAGAAGCATTTAAAATGAGCACTAATTTTATCCCTTTCAGGAAACTGTTCTATACACAACTTATGATCGTAAATAATGTGTATTTAACTCCGGCAATCATTAGTAATTTCCATCCTAATTCATCATCCACATGTTCTTTCTGTAAGGAACAGGTAGCTGACATATATCATTTATTCTGGAGTTGCAAATGTGTGTACAGACTATGGTGTGCCCTAAGAGTTATCCTGGGGAAAATGGGATACAAGAAATCAACACTTTCATGGCAATATGCTCTATTACACATTCCACCTGATAATACCACTAAAGCACAACATAAGGTGTTGATCTCTATATTCATGTTTATAAAGTACTATATTTCTCTCCACTGGAAGAGTCAAACAATGCTAACCTGGGAAGGTCTAAAAGATTTGGTACATAGACATATTAAGGTGCAGAAGTTCCTCTTTTTTAAAAGGGGTCACAAATACCATTCTGAAAAATACTGGAATTCTTTCTTTGAACTTTTATTATCCTGAAATGTATTGTTGTATCTCCTTCCTTTTCTCTATCTCTTTATATTTGTAACGTTTACCTAGATTTGGGCATTGTATAGCTGTACATACTTTTTTTTTTTTTTTTTGGATGTATTTTTATCTTTTGTGATGTTTTGCTTGTATCTTTGTTTATTTTTGGAAGTTAAATAAAAATAAAGAGAATTTGAAATATGCTGCATTTTCCTGCAAGCATATCCAGTGTCACCCACAACTCCCACACCCCTGCCCAAACATTTCTTTCATCATACTTTTTTAACCTCATGTTCCTTTTTACCAACAGATACAAAATGTTTTTAACTCAGATTCTTCTGTGTCCAGTGTTCTGAACAGCAAATGTATTTTTTTCCTTAACTGCTATCCCAGTTTCTGAAAAGTAAACTTATTCCATGGTGCCAATGAACTCTTTTTGTGCACTTCTTTCATAATTTCTTTTTAAGTAAAAGTTTCAAAAGTAACCTTAACAAACACTTCTGCTCCAAAGGTTATTAATGTCCATATATATTGTAATTAAAAAGGTAAAATAATATTGTCCACAACTTCAAATGTGTTGTCACTATTTTTTGTTTTAACTCTTATCAACAATATTCCTTTCTGGTGTTGTTGGCCTTACATTAGTCCTTGTACTCTTTCAGCTACAAACACAGCATCTTTCTACCATTTCTACATCAGAAAAAAAATTCTTACTGTTCATAACAACACTGTTTTACAGAGGAATTCTTTCAAAATAAGCTAATCCACTGATGAAGAATATGTCCAAACTGCTGTGAGCATCTACTGGTAATCAAGCTCCTTTTCCCAATTAATCTCTCAGCATCTCTTCTGTTACATTTTCCAGGACACAGTGCACTATAGTACACCAACATACTTCCTTATCAGCATTTGTCTCATCGTGATCCATCTTCTCCACCAGCAGAGGAGTTTCCAGACCTCTTTCCTTCAACACTCACAACAGATATATGTCAAAAGGTTGCAACACTTGTATTGAGTGCTGAATGAATAAAAGAAAAGCAGCAAAACAACTTTCACCGAACCATGGAGGTAACTTTTTTTAGAGGGGATCTACCCCCCCCCACAGCTTTCCTTATACATCCTTAAACTTAAGTATACCTACTCAGTGGTTATAGAACAGTGGAGAAAAAAATCCATTGTCAGAGAACGTTGTTTTGTTCCTTTTTGTTCAATTACTTACCTGTCAATAATAAAAGTGTTATTGATTGAATGACAGGAACCCATAATAACAATCTCCCATCTTAGAGAATCTGTTTCTGATAGTCCAGTGTTTAGCATCCCTCCATACCTGGCCTACCATTTTCATTCCTCTACCATCTTCAAAAACTTTGACCTTGACAGCAGCCCTCTGGCACCACCTACTGGCAAGAAATAGCACTGTGTCAAAAGAGATCTCATGAAATGAGGCCATTGGCTTGGTGGGACTAACTAGGTTAACAAAAATTAAATAAATAAAAAAAATGTCTGGCCTTCGCATACAAACTTCCTTTATTCCAAATAACATAAGCCAGTGTCCAAAGCCAAGCATTTCTCATAATTAACTTATCTATTTAATCTTAATCATAAAACAAAACCCTCCTATTTCCTTCACTACATAATCCCCAGATCACGATCCTATTAATACATACCATCCAAGTAATAAAATTCAGTAACAATCTACACACTCACAACTGGTTTTATAATTGCATTCTTCAAAGGTCTGCATCAATCCCTTATTTTAACACGCCATCAAAGTACAGTTCTGTAAGATGAACTTACCATAACAGTAGTGTTCGAATGATCAGTAATGCAGTAGTCTTACCTATAGGGGTTATATCCTGCCAAGGATATAACAGCTGACCAACTTCCAATACAATAGGACACATTGCAGTCACCCAAACCGTCAAGCAGCTCAAGATGAGCTGCCAGGAGAGAGAGAGGGAGGCTGAGCCCTGAAAGGTCAATGGTAGGAATAAAAAAAACATAAATGTACACATCCTAGCATAAAAAATGCATTGAAAATGAGGGTGGGGGTGGTAGGAGGGAAGGAGTGGTTACAGCAGCAGTGATCATTTGAACATCTACTGTTATGGTAAGTTTAACTTACACACTGTACTGTGTGTACAGTCTCACTGCACTATCAGCTGGCTCACAAGCTATCTAAAAGACAGACAACAGGCCATCAAATTGCAAAACGTTATCTCTTCCTATCTTCACACTTCTACTGGAGTTCCTCAAGGTTCCATACTTGGCCCTCTACTATTTAATATTTTCATTAACAACTTGTACACATCTATAACCAATGGGACCCTTAACCAATACGCAGATGATTCTACCATGATCTGCACAGCCAACTCTATCTCAGAACTACAATTCAAAACCCAATCTTCTCTACCACTGAATCCTGGATACTAAAACACCACCTAGCCCTTAACCTTAATAAATCCAAGATCATGCTTTTCACCCCCCTCCAAAAGTCTACCCTGCTGGACATAGACAAGTTTAATATCTAGTCCCAAACTAAAGCACAAATAGACATCCTCAACCACACTAAACTTCTAGGAGTAACCTTAGATGAACATGTAAAATTTGATATTCACCTGCAACAAAACATTAAAAAAAATCTGAAACTTGGAATGCTTTATTTATTTATTAATTTATTTATTTACATTTGTTGACCGGGAGTGTCCGACTAGACATAGGTCCATTTTCAGCGGAGGCCCAGGGAGAAAAGCTCCACAGTTAAAATAAACAGACAGTAGTTACATTGGATTACATAGCGATTAACAATTTAACAGCAATTACTTACAACATATTTACAGATGAAGAACATAGTACATCAGTAGACAACTAGAATATTTATCTGTGAAGTACATAACAGACATTAACAAATGTTACAATGAGAAGTTCCTGCTGTATAATAAGTACTAGGCTTATGCGCATTTGAGCTTGCTATAATCAAGGTAGTTAGTGAAGTGGAAAGAAAGGTAGTGGTTGGATGGGGTGGGTGATATTAGCGTGGGAGTTGCAAGGGCATAACCAGCATGTTTTTAGGTGCACTTTTAGTAAAGATTTGAAGTGAGTGCATGATGGTACAGAGGTAATTGTGGGTGGAAGGGAGTTCCATAATTTGGCTATGGTGCAAGACAATAGTGCTTCATCAGCAGGGTTATTGGCTTTAGTGATCTGCAAGTGATTTTTGTTGATGGATCTTAGTGGTCTGGTCCTACGATTGGGTTGGAGTAGATTCTTTATAGACACAACCAGTTCCTGAGCCCTCTTCCAGACAAACTCTTGCCTCTACCTACCAACTTCCTTCATTAATGTATGGTACCCCTCTACTTGCCAACCTCCAAACCACTCTAAAAGCCAAATTTCAAGTCTTGTTACAATAAAATTGCAAAATTTGCAACAAACTGCAAAAAACTTCTCCCATCACTGTAATGCTTTTCTCTCACCAAAATGACTAGAACTTCCAAACTACCTCAGCTATCTGCAACTTACTACTGCCCACAAACTTACATTTAAACCTTCTACCTGTCCTGCCCTCAGTTCTATCTTTACCTTTTACCTCCCTGATTGGCCCCTTAGATCAGAGAATCAGCAACTACTTCTGGTTCACAAACCTAATCTGCCACTAGGCCGACTTCTCTTCTCTTACTCTTTAGCCAAGAACTGGAATGCCTTTCCATTAGCAATCAGAACAGGAACAGTCCAAAACCCTGCCCATACTTCTTTCTACACTTACCTATCTTCCAAACTGAGCTGTTCCTGCATTCATCCATCTTGAATACCCAATCTTTTATTAGCTTGATTTCCCCCTCCTTCCTACACTGAGTTTTATCTATAAATCCTCTGCTCAATGCCTCTGAACTGCTAATCTTATTCTCAAAATGGCATACTACCTTTGTACATAAATTTAAATACACTGAATTGATTATATCTTTTTTATCCAATATTGTTAGACAATGCTTTATTACCAATGTTCATAATATTATTTATACTGTACTTTAATTGTAATTTTGATTTTACTGAGGAGCTTTTCTCCAAGGGCCTCCACTGAAAAAAAAGGCTCTGCATAGCCTAGTGGACTTCTCCAGTTAACAAACTGCAAATAAATAAATAAATAAATGTTCTTCATTTGATCACTGCTGCAGTACCATTAGTTATATGGGTAGATTATCATAGCTAACTACATTTAAGTGGAGGAAGGAGAAGGGTCAGGCACCCATGGAGAATGGTCTTAGCAAAACTTGATGTAGACCTAGAAAAGGAATCACGCTTATAGTGCTTATAGTGCTTTGAAAAAGTATGTACAGAGGACCAAGCAACTTCTAGAAAACATCTAGAATCCAAACCTTTTCAAAAAGCCATAGATGAAGCCAAGGTCCTGGTAGAGTGGGCCTTTCCCCTGCCTGGAATAGATTTGTCATGGTAAATCTAACAAAAGGTAAAAGCCTTAGACAACCATTTGGAAATAATCTTTTTTGACACAGGCTGTCCCTTCTTCTCACATTCACAATAAATGAACACTTGATCTGAAGATCTGAAAGACTTAGTTCTGTCAAGATAGTATGTTAGTTGTCTGAGGACATGCAAGGTATGGAGTATCCTTTCTCCCTCATTTTTAGGCATAAAAGAAGGATTAGTTATCAAAGAAAACCTGTCCATATGGATTTCTGGAACAAAATTTTGCCATTTGATTGTTCAGGGAGGAGGCAAACAGGTCTACTTGGGGAACTCCGCAAAGATGGATCAAATCTTGGAAATCCCCTGATCTAGTCTTCACTCATGATGGTCTGCCTTGGTCCTGCACAGCTTCTCTGCCACACAGAGTGAGATTGTGCTGTGAAGGTATATCTCAAGCTAACATGGCTAGTCTGCAAAGGAGGTACAGCCTGGTCCCCCCTTGTTTGTTGATGTACCACATACTTGTGGTGTTGTCTGAAACCACTTGAAGAGGTCCCAGGGACCAAAGATGTTTCAGAGAGTTGAGTGCCTTGATCAGCGCAATAATCCCCTTGATATTTAAGTGCTTGCAAATGCCCTTAGTGTCCCACACCCCTTGTACTTTTATCCCTCCTAAAACTGCTATCTAAGCAAAGTCAAGGTGTCTGTGGTGAGTGACTGCTTTGTATCAGGGATGGAAAAGGAAAGACCTGGATTTTAGGATATCTGTTGTCTTCACCACTAGGATCTAAAAAGATAAAGGGTGTTCATGCTGAGACCAAAGTAATTTCAGATGCCACTGTATCTTTCTCATATGGAGTCTTGCCAAGGGTATCATGTGAATCATAGGTACCGTAAGACCCAAATTCCTGAAGTATTCCCTCTCAGTAACCAAAGTCTGAGTGGCAAAACTTAGAAACAGATCTAAACAAGATTTTTTTTTTCCTGTGGGGAAAAAAGCTTGTTGAACTGAGGTGACTAGTTTACATCCCTGGAATGCAATTATGTGTGAAGGAGTTGAGAAAGACTTTTGAATGTTCTCTTGAAATCCAAGCTTATGCAACAGGTTTCAAACCCAGGAGAGAGAGACTCCTAACATTTTGAAAAAGACTCTGCAAAGATAAACAAGTGATCTAAATATGGAAACATGGATACTTTGTAGCCGCAATGAGCTATCATTGGAGCTAGACATTTTTGAACACTCTTGGTGCAGTGGATAATCCAAAAGGTTAGACAGAGAAATGATAATGTGATCCAGACACACAAAACCTTAAGAAATGCTTCAAGGCTTTTGAGGATCGGCATTCACCTTGTGCTGCTCCTTTCCTGGGCAGAAAAGTTCTCTTTGGGGAAAACTTCCTTTTTTGTTATTATACTTTCTTATTTAGGAAAATTATTCTTAAGCTAGGAGTTTGTGTTTTAGCAGACTGTCAAGAGACTTAACTGTAATTTTAAATGGGAGTGCACATTTTTTCTGTCAGTTTAAAAGTGCGTTTATATTACCCTATCATACGATTTAAATAGCGAACGCTATTTCATCGTACCTAAAATATCTAAACTACAAAATATCGAACATTCAGAACAGCAAATTTTTTCCCAGGGAAAAAATTTGCTGTTCCGAAACACAAACACACAACACAAGCACACCAAAATAAATAAACCACACACATACACTTAACAAAACCATAATTTAACTCTCCACTACTACCTATCCACTTACCTTAACCCAACCCTAACCCTAAAGTCCCTAACTACCGCACACTCACCTTACCTGCTCCCTAACCCTAAAGTCCCTAACTACTGCACATTCACCTTACCCGCTCCCTAACCCTAATGTCCCTAACTACCACACACTCACCTTACCTGCTCCCAAACCCTAAAGCCCCTAACTACTGCACACTCACTTTATCCGCTCCCTAACCCTAAAGTCCCTAACTAGCGCACACTCACCTTACCCACTCCCTAACCCTAATGTGCCTAACTATTGGACACTCACCTTACCCCGATCTGTTCCCACATTTACCTTAACCCGGTCCGTAACCTCCGTTTGCATACTTACCTTACCCTGGTCCGTAACCTTCCCACCACAATAGAGTAAATAGCGAAGCCATGGAATGGACAACTATAGCTAAGATTTCGAAGTTCCGTGGCTTCCATATTTCCAGATGTCAACAAAAATGGATCGATATTATAGCATTGGAAGTTTAAAAACTTCAATACTATAATATAGACCCTATAAAAGTTATTTAAAGTAATTGAAAACATTTTTATTGAGGATAAATTGTGTTTATTTTACTTTTTGGGTCTGGCTAAGTGTTTTAAAATGCTTTTAATTTTTTAATTGTGTTTTGTGTGAAAAAAGTGACTTCTAAAGACATTTTTTTTGTTACTTGTACTCCATGGCAAAGAGGCACCATTTTTTTTTTTTTGCTACTTGTATTCCATGAGAAAAAGTGAGAAAAAGGAACCAGTTTTTGGCTTGACCATTGAACAAACTGGTCCTTCTTCCAACCACAAAAAGAAAAGTTTCTGATTCTCCCGGTGGGGGGGGGGGGGGCTTCTCATTCTCTGAGACAATTTTCAGAATGTGGGGTTCCTTTCAGTGGGTGAACTCTGAATTTTCTCACTACCTCAGAAAATATTATGTGCTGTTACAGAAGTAATTTCCAGATACTTCACCTATTCCTTCAATTCTGTCAGCTCTGGAGGATGTGTATGTCACTGCCTGCAATTTTTTCTGATATTCAGCCTGCTGCCCCTAAAAAGGCAGATAGGATCTATAAAGTTTCTCCATCTTTACGTTTTTCCACACTCCTCCTGACCCAACAGCTGTAGTCTTAGTTAATTATACTTCTGCTAAACATTAGGTTAATTCCACTCTTACTCTTTTTGATAAGGATGGGAAGATTATTGATAAGAATAAGGGAAAAGTATATGCTTCTGCAACTTCCATTTTCAGAGTTTTGAATTGGTGGTCTCATTTGTTAATGTTCATTCTAACTAATTGTGAAAGGATTAGGAATGTTTTGCATGCAGTTTCTTCTTGTGAGGAAAAATCTGCTTTAAATAATTTAGTTTTTTCCATTTTTCAAGTTACGAGTCACTGTTTACAGTGTGTATGTGTGCATGCATATGACTCATTTCATTCTTCTTCCAGAGTTATGGCCACTTGTACCATTCTGAGGAGGACTGCCTGGGTGCATTCTCAGAACCTCCCAAATAATGTGAAAAATGAAATTTTAAATTCTCCTTTGGACAGAGATTTAGTTTTTGGTTACACAGCTGCAGAGGTTATGAAAAAGTGTGCTGAGTGTAGTAAGCTGTTGCGGGGAATCTCTAAGATTTTTAAGCCTTCATATTCCAACTTTTCTAAGTGATTCTCTAAACCCTCATACAATTTTGGCAAAAAACAAATAAACAGTCTCAACAAAATGAGGGTAAACAGACATTTAAGAAAAAATATTGAGGGGGTGTTCCAGAAAGAGTTCAGGAGCCCCTCCTCAAAAACAAGGACAGTCCATCAAGTCAGAATAACCATTTAAGGACCTTATCCTGTCTCCAAGCCCCCCCCCCCCCTCGACAGACCCTCTTCCCTTTCAGAAAGTCTGAATATCCACTATTCTCTTTGGAAACAGATAATTTCAGACAAATGGTTTCTAAGGATCATTCATTAAGGTTACAGATGGCAGTGAGAGGAAATCCCTCCTTTCTGTGGAGAAATCATCATCCTCCACCAGAACACACTCCTTTGTTTTCCCCTGACCTTCAACATATGCTGGCTCAGGGAGTTAATAAACCACTTCCTCCTTCCAAGGCTGGGAAAGCTTCTTATTCAAGGATATTTTTAGTGCCAAAGAAAGAAACTACTTGGAGAGCCATTCTGGATCATTCTTTCCTAAGCCTGTTTGTGATAATGCCCAAGTTCAAAATAATGTAACTTCATAACCTATCACTTCTTCTTCCTCATTTAACTTTCCTGGTAACACTAGACTTAAAAGATGCTTCTCATCATATCCACAGTCATCCAGATTTTAAGTATCTCTTAAGGTTTTGTGTGTCTGGATCTCATGATCAGTTCTCTACCTTAAGGTTTGACTATCCACTGCTCCAAGATTGCTTGCAAAGTGTGTTGCTCCAGTTATAGTTCATTGCAGGCTATAGGGTGTCCACATTTTTCCATATTTAGATGACTTACTTTTCTTTGCAGAGTCTTTTTCAAAGAGTCAGGAACCTCTCATTTGGGTGAGACATTTCTTACACAAGCTGGTATTCCAAAAAAAACATTCAAAAGTCTTTTTTGACTCCTTCTCACAGGATTGTGTTCCTGAGTTTGTCAGTTAGATATCTTATTTTAAAGAGATTTTTTTCCAAAGGGTAAAAAATACATCTATATCTTGATCTATTTCTAAGGTTTTCCACTCAGACATCGGTCATTGCAAGGGAATACCTCAGGATTTGGGGTCTTTTGACATCTGTGAGTCTCATAATACCTTTGGCAAGACTCTAAATGAGAATGATACAATGATAACTGAAGTCTGTTTGGTCTCAGCAGCAATATCTTTTGTCTTATCAAATCCCAGTGCTGGAGTATGTCAGACAACAAATTAATTGGTGGAGACAGCAAATTTCCGTAAATCCATGTCACCCCTTCTCCCTCCCTCCCTTTTCCAAAGCAGTCACCACAGATGTCTCAGATTTAGCTTGGGGACCAGTTTCAGGAGGAATAAAAGTGCAAGATGTTTGGGACACCAAAGATAGACAGGAGCACATAAATATAAAAGAAATGATTGTCATGATCAAGCCACTCAACTCTCTGAATCATCTTTGTTCCCCTGGATCTCTTCAAGTTGTTACATACAATACCACAGTCATGTGGTATATCAACCAACAAGGGGGAATCAGGTTATACTCCCTTTGTAGACTAGCCATGTTAGCTTGGGATATAAATTCACAGCACAGTCTCCCTCTATATGCATTCTACTTCCCATCAGAGCAAAATTGTGTGGCAAACAACCGGAGCAGGACAAAGGCAGACACACATGAAGAAAAATAGATTGGAAACCCTAATGGCTATGCTCATGTAATCTAGAGCACACAGGACTTCAGGTAAATGGACTTTTATGTAAAATGCTCATGTAGCGAAGCTTTTCTACTCTTCAACCCTAGGGAAACAGTAGCATAACATCAAGCAAACAGTGTAAGATACGAGAGGCTTATGTCTACTATTCCTTAACTTGTCCTTTTTGGTCACTGTAAAGTCCCTATAACTAAAATAGTTAATAGCTATGATGGGTCTACTGGAATGCAATCCCCTTTATTCCAGTTTTGGGTAATACAGTTTCACTGCCTCATGTATGGTGTACCTGCCCACTTAGTATAGGTCTGTGATTTGCTGATCTGTTGGGTTCTGGTACATCAGGATTTGTTAGTACTTGTCCAATGGGGTTGATGCCTGTGATACATAAAGTTAAAGGCACAGCTATAGCTATGGTTACTTTTACCATGTTCAGGGAATACACCAGCACTTCTTGGTGCTCCAGATAGGTTTGCATAGTGGCACAGTGCACCAGCATCATCCAGTTCTGAATTGTTCTGCCATATTTGCTGCAATTCGCATAATCTATATGCCTGAGTTGCATGGCATATCTTGTTTAAATCTCATTATATAATTATTTTTGTGCGCTGCATACAAAGCTATTTTTCACATAATGTGGCTATACTCTCTATATGTCTGAATCAGTCACACCATTGTGTTCCCGCTACCTTCTAAATACATATGAGTCCAGGCCTTAGCAGATATTGCTAGCTTAATCCAGTCTTCTAAATTCCAAAGTTGCTGTGTCTCGATATACTCCTTCTTTTCTGAGGTACAGTGGTCTCAGTGTAAGCATATGTAAAGAGGGCTGTAGATGTTGCTGCTCCCCCCCACCCCGCCACACACAGACACATCCAGGCATTGTTACCCTTCTGCAATAAATACTTCAAACATATTGCAGTGGGTTTTAAGCTTGCTATTACTTTTGTTAAACTGGACATTTCAGTTTTGAGACTCTCACTATTGCAACTCACACATCAGATACGGAGCCATAAACTACTTATAAAAATAAATCACAGTGGCAAAGTAAAGAGGCATTAAGCAGGCATGGCTCTAACTTCATGTGTTCATATGTGTATTCTTGGCTGATGATCATGGGGATCTTTTTAAGGCTAGTCATACATCCTAAATGTATCTGAGAAGTTTCAGGAATATTAAGATTATTCTAAGGGGTATATGTAGGATCAGGCTTGGGTGATCAAGCATTTGCAGGCTACCTCTGTTCATTATGGACATAAGTACCAAAGAAGGGGTGAATTTCTGATACCACAACCCCTACTTCATGCTAACTGGATTATGGAAGAACTCTGCTTCTCATGGATAGGAAACTGGTTACAGACAATGGGCATTCCTTCAGACACATACCTGTCTGTCCAACATGCCACATTTATGTTGCAAGCAAGTTTTAAGTTCCTTGATTGGATATGTCTGATGATATGTGTTTGGTGGATATGTAAAAGTCCATCAGAGTGGGATCCAAGGATGCTTTGCATGCCAGGCATAGATCACCTTACAGACTGTAGAAGACTGAGTACAGGGATAGGGGCTTAAGATGATACATGCAGGACATATTGAGTACAACCTGTATCCTTTTTGTAAGGAACCTTAATGGACATTCAAGTTGTTGCATGTGCCTGGTCAGATACATACTGACTGGGGTATTGTACTCAATGACTGGTTGTATGAGGACCAAATAAAGTGTAATGATGATTTCCTTGGACCTAGACATCATACTCTTCCTTATAATTTGTGTTACATAGAATGATTTCCTTACTGGCATACACACATGATGGTCAAATATCAGGTTACTGTCCATGTGTGTCCTTAAATCCCTGACTACTGGGTCTACTCTTAAGGGTATATTATCTTGGTGTAGTTTCCAGGTGTAGCTAACTTCTGGAAACATATTATTATGTATCTCTTGACATTGAGTTTTATACTGTGGTTCTGGCACCAGTTATTTGCCTGGGTCAGCCCTTCTTGGAGGATATTAGAGTCTTATGGGGATTGTATGACTGCACCTAGTTAGCAATTTTCTGTAAACCTAGTCAGCCAAAGGCCTTTGACCTTGGCCTTGACTTTAGAGAAGTATATGCCAAAAAGGAGTGGATCCAGCACAGAGCCTTGAGGGACTTCACTAGTGACTGGCATCTTTGTGGAGGTGGACTGCCCTATCCTAATTTCTTGGGCTCTACCTAAAAGCCACCTGGCTATCCTGTGTGACATAGAGATTTTTTACCTAATAATGTGAGATTGTATACAATGCCCAAGTAAGGTATTGTATCAAATTTCTTGGCAAGGTGAAAGTAGACAGTAGGCACCATTTTGCCTTGTCCATTGCTTTGATTACTTTTTTGATGTCCACCAGTTGTGTAGGCAAGATCTGCCATTGACAAAACCAAACTAGGCTGGACACAAGGTATGAAGATTTCCTATGTTATTGTTAATCATTTCTTTGTTAACTATTTCTTTGGCGTTTCATTTGAGACTAGTCAGACATATGAGTCTGTAGTTACTTGGGTCATTAGATGGCCCACCCTTCTGTAGATGGATGTCAGTTGCAGGTCTCCGTTCATGCAGGACAAAGCCTGTCCAGAAGCTACAGTTAAATAATTACTTTAGTGGTCCTGATAGGTGATATTTTATGCGATTTAAGAGGCATCCTGGGATATTGTCGGGGACCATTGATAAGGTATACTTGACTTTAGATAGCATGTCAAGGACCTGCTCCCTAGTGAGAGTTGGCAGGGTTATATTTAATGACATTTCCTGAGGGGCGGCTGGGGAAGGAGAGAGGTAAAATGGTAGTTGAATTTGTCAGCCAGAAGATTTGCTATATCTTCTTGATCTCTGTAGGTGGCTACACTTACAATTAGTTCTGCATGTTGTTATGTACTGCCTTGGAGGTTGTGTACATAGCTTAAGAAAGTCTTATGGTTGTCCTTCCCCTGGGTAGCTATTTTTACCTTAAATTTGGCTTTGGCAGACTTTGCCTTCTGAATTGCTTGTTTTGATTGATGAGAGAGTGTTTATACTGCTGAATAATGCACTTCCTAATTTTTGCCATGACTTTCTTCCATTTGTTATACAACCTGTTGATGCTGGGATTCCAGCAGGATGTCTTGCTTTTTGATTTTGTTCTGTGCTTATTTATGCTAGGCATGGATGTCTCTATGCACTATTAACATTACTGAATATGGTCTCTCTAAACAATTCTACATAGATGTCAGTGTTCTCGAGGTTTTGGGAGGGTGACATTTTACCAGGTTATCACTTAATAGAAGGAAGTTTGCCTTAAAATCATTCTTAAATGTTTCAGGATGAGCATAGGTCATGAGTTTTGCTTTTATTTCAAAGAAGACAGCTTTAAGGTCCCATTTTACCAGTGAGGACATAACACTATGGGTGCAGCATTCTCCCATGTTAGTGAGGGCTAATAAAGTATGTTCACACACCTAATGGGCAAATGGATTATCTGGTCTAGACTGCTTGCATTGACAAGTCCATGAATTTCTAGGCCTACAAGTTTGGGGGTATGTATGATTCCCAGTTTATAATGGAGTAGATAAAGTCACCTAAGAATATGGTATAAGGTTGAATAGTGAAGTTACATACTTGTAATGGGTTTTCTGGGTCATAGAGTGGGACCTATAGCTTGGATGAATATGGTATGGGACTTTGGCTATTATAATCTGAACATGGAAAAGTTCAAGCATGCCATCTTGTTTGACCAGCCTTGAGCTACATTTGTTTTTGATGTAAATTGAGATGCCTCCACATTTAATTTTTGCATATGCAGTAGCTCGTCTAAATGTGTGGATGAAACTGCAGCCCTGCACTAATGGGGTGGTCTCCTTGACTTTAAAGCATGTCTCAGTATTTGCATGAATGTCTGCATTCTCGAAGGTGAGGATTGTTTGGAGAGAAAGCTGATAATGGTAGCTTTATTTTGGTGATAAAAAATGATGTATATAATAAAATTGAAAATCATGTTAAACATTGATTCATCTTATAGTGAAATACCAAATAGAATTAGTAATGAAAGCTATAGGAAAGTAGATTTAAGTATTTTGGAAAAATTAGGACAAGGTATGACAGACACTGACATTTATAAATTTTTATCTGTGCCTCAACCCAGGATCAGTATCTCCAAAGTACATAGAAGACCCACAGTTTAGACCTATTGTAGTAAGAGTGGTGTCCAAAGCTTTGTGAAAGATAGAATAAAGGTCTTGATGGAAGGAATATCTTCCTACATTAAGGATTCCTGGGATTAAAAAAATAAATAAACTTGCATTGGTTAAAAATTATTTATTGGAGGAAGATGGTATTTTATTGACGTATATATATATATATATATATATATATATATATATATATGTATATATTTAGTTAGTTATTTTTGGGAATAAATATTACTAGCAGAAGACGGGGTAGAAACAGAAGATGTAGTAACCTCTATTTTTGCTAATATGGTTTTAGTAAGGGAATAGGATGAAACAGCAATATTACAGACTGGATTTAATGATAGGATTAAAATGTATGCTTGTTTTCTTGATGATGTTTGTTCATATGGAAAGGTAATTAAAATGACTTTAGTCAGTTTATAAGTACAGAATTTTTGAAGTTTATTTATGTTACCTCACCACAATATATTTAATTTTTGGATGTTATGGTAATATTAGATAGGCACAACAAGATTTTACATTCAGAAATTGATAGGAAAGCTTCCCCTGCAAATAATTACTTTCACCTTCAGAGCCATCACCCTATGTACATGAAAGGGCAAATAACTAGGACATTATGACTTGAAACTAATAATGATAGATTTAGGCAAGAGTGTGGATATACAAAATCTTAATTTTTACATAGATTTTATAAGGATGAGCTAATTGCTAGTATTATAAATTAAGTGAAAGATAGAAGAAGCTTTGGCTAATAGATTTAAATGTGGGATACTCACCATCCTATTTTATTAAAAAATGTAAAGGTTTGACTAAAATTATGACTTTTGCTTATGAATGTGTGATGTTATTACCTTATACCCTTGACAGTGAGAATATATAAACATATAATGAATAATAATAATTAGAAGATATTATTAGAACAGTTAAGGCATAACATCTGTTTTAGGCAACAGACCTACTGTTAATAGAAGAGCACAGAATCTTCAAAATGTTTAGAAGGTAATACCCAACGTTTTATAATTAAGAATCATTTGACATCTAGGAAGAATGGTATGTAGAAATGTGGATTATGTACCCAGTGCAGATTTATTAGTGTTAAATGAAAACTCTAACCAAGGTAGAACTTCCACTGAGTGACCTCTCAAACCTCTTGTATCAGAAGCACATGGGATATATGCAAATGATCCTTATAAACATCAGGTGTTTCAGCTATATGGCGATTCTAAATGCCCATTGCTTATTTCTTTTTAAGTCGTTTCAATGGACAATTTCTTGGCAATCAAGACAAACACCACTAACTGTGGATATGCATATTTCGGCCTTGTTATGACCTCATCAGCACAACACAAGCTGAGTGTTAGCATCAGAAACACAGGGCTGTTATACCCAGCTGACGTTGATTACCATCAGGGTGACTGCAAAAATATCCCAACTAACAAACTAAAACAAAGAGTGAGAAGGTCACCCAGAAAACCCAATCAGTAAAAACTAAATGAAAACTCTAGCCAAGCTAGGACTTCTACTGATTGACCTCTCAAACCTCTTGTATCAGAGACACATGGGATATATGCAAATGACCCTTATGAATAACAGGTATTTTAGCTATATGGGATTTCTGAATGGCTATGACTTATTTCTTTTTATGTCATTTCAATGGACAATTTCAGGTCAATAAAGACAAACCCCACTAGCTGTGGATATACATATTTCAACCTTGTTATGATCTTCACACCACAAGCAGAGTGTTTAACAAAAAATAAGAAACACAGGGCTGTTATACCCAGATGATGTCCATTACCATTAGGGTGACTGCAAAATATCCCAACTAACAAACTAAAGCAAAGAGTGAGAAGGTCATACAGAAAAAAACAATCAGTAAAAACTAAATAAAAACTCTAGACAATCTAGACCTTCCACTGAGTGACCTCTCAAACCTCTTGTATCAGAGGCACATGAGATATATGCAAATGACCCTTATGAATATCAGGCATTGTGCACATCTGCTTGTGCTATGCTGATGAGGTCATAACAAGGCCAAAATATGCATATCCACAGTTATTTCTAATCTCATATTTATCAGAAGTTAGTGTCCACTAATACATACTTGCACACATCTTAGGTGTTATCCATTTTATGTCAAGAGGAACATGAGACAAAAACAGATTATCAAAGATAATGACAAATGATTGTATGTCTGAACATAAGATATCTACTTTGAAAAGAAAGTAAGTTGAAATATGTTTTTGCCATTTTTAGTAGGTTAGACAGCATTAGAAGGACATACATGCCACAATTTTAATAATAAATATTTTTGATAATACAAATGAGACAATACAGAGAAAAACTGTGAAGTCATGTAGTTGGAGACAATGGCACTGGAAGTCTGATATGGCTTACAGGATGATGAAGCAATTAAGAACATTGTTTAAAAATCTGCAAAATATTAAGAGGACACTAATTTGTTTCTAATAGCTGGAGATTAACCTTTTTTTGTGGAAAAGAGGTCAGAACATTTAAGAGCCCTGACTGAATATAGTAAAGAAACCATGTGGAAGTTATCAAAGAAGCCAGAAGGGACATATGCCTGTTGAATTTTTCCATCCTTAGCTACATCAGTGCCAGGCACTATGATATGGTCTCAAGCTTTGATAAACTAATACATTGAAAAAAAAAACAATGTAACTGTTCATTGAGTGATGTTATATGTTTAGCAATGCAATTTATGTTATGTGAGCAAAGTTAGAAAACTGAGCCAGAGAAATAAGAATGTTATCATGCTTAGAAGAAGAAACTGATTATGTTTTTTACAGGCACAGTGTGATCTTTGCAAGTTTCAGAAACTTCATCATTTCCATCCTGGATGATTTACCATTAAAAATAGTAGTGTTCATTACACTCCATTTTATGTTTTTATTTGCATACCTTTTTCAGTTGCATTTCTTATTTTTGTTGTCGATGTTGTTCTTGTCTTGTCATCATTATGTATATCCACTATACATATATTATTGTACTTGTATTATATCTATGTGAACATTGTGAAAAATTTCCCTTGGCCTCTGCTAAAAATGATTTTTACCTAGTTGGACTATCCTGGTCCAATTTTAGGGACATCTGAGTTGGTAGAAGTCCAGGTTAATGATGAGATCCCTGAATTAAAATGGAATAGGAACTTTGTTTTGAACTTTAGTAGTAATGCTTATCACATTAGGGATGTTGTATCAAAGAACTGGGAAAAGTTTGGAAGCTACTCTGATCTAGAGCAGTTATTTAAGGAACCTTTGAAATTTACATACAGGAAGGGTAAGAACATAACGGACATGTTAGAAAATCACAAAATCAAACAGGGCAAGCAAAGGAATGGGACACTTAAGTGTGGTTCTTGTACACAATGCCCATATGTTATTCATGGATACAAGGTGAACCTAAGAAGTAGGAATGAGCCTATTGAGACTAACATGCACTGTAATTGTGATACTATGGGGGTGATATATATATTGCTATTTGCAAAATGTGTGGGTGATTTTACATAGGTAAGACCAAAAGGAAATTTAAAAGGCGAATTTATGAACACCTTAATGACGTTAAGAAACATGACCTTAATAATGCCCTATACAAACAGACTACACAGTGTAAGGAAGCGGTTTTGGTTTCTTTGTCAATGAAAAAGTGGAAATTGACCCAAGGGCACTGGAAAACAACCATTGAGTTCAGAGAATTTATTGGCAATTAAAATTAGAAGCCAATAGAATACCATGGAACTCAATGAATATGTATCATTGGCCCCTGTTCTCAAACTTAGGTCTGCCAAACTCTAACCAGGTCCATATTACATAAAGAAATAAATGCAATATTATATATAAATATTTTATTTATTTAATTTTGTTTTTGTTTTGACATTGGTCTAACGTGTAATGTGGCTATTTAGCCAAAAGATGGTGCTATTGTTGTATTTTTAATTGCAAAGTATAAGTATATAATTTTGTATATATTAAATATTAGTTTAGAATTTGATTGCAATTTTACTATTATAATGTTATAACTAATGAGTTGGTATTGGGGTGTTTTTAACATGTTTTTATTGGGGTGAATAAAAAGTATTTAATAATGAAATATTTAATGATAAAGCTTGAAGCAGTATTTAATAGCTGTATTTTTAATTTAGACAATTAAGGTTGCCTGGATATGTATTATGTAATTAATTATTAGGGGTTAAGATGGTTAATTGGTCATTAGTTTACTATATAAGTAATGTAATGTGTTTTGACTGTATTTCTGATGAAATCCTGTTTGTAAGAGGACGAAAATGCTGTTTTGTGCTTTGGTGCATTAAAACTGGAATACATTTTGTTGCCTTCCACTCTTGAAACCGTGGTTTCTGTGTTCCAGAGAGTGCTTTGACTGTTTTGGTTTTAGTGATACTACACCAAGTCTTTCTCGTCCGCACCTCCTATAACTCTATAAAATCCTAAATTTTGCTTTCTTGACTTATCATCCATTTTGTTCAGATACCATTTAATTTATTGGCTATGATTTTCAGTCCCAACAGCCTGATGTTGAATCTAGCACAGTTACTGCTCAAAAGGCTCCATCACTGTTTGGTTGTCATGGATAAATTCCAGTCTATTCAATAAGATGATGGTCTTTCTTTACATAAAAAGTTACATAGTCTATTTAGATTCTATTATCTCTTCATATTTCATAATGTTTCATAAACATGTCTTTCTGAAGAAGTCTTGATAATAAATAAGACAAAAGCGCTAAAGTATTACAAGAGTTATTGGTGTGATTTGCTAATCTTTGAATGCTGTCATTGTCACAAAGTTCATTTCTTAGTATATATATATATATATATATATATATATATATATATATCTAGATAGATATAGATAGATATATATATCTAGATAGATATAGATAGATATATAGATATAGATAGATATATAGATATATATATAGATATAGATATATATGGGTCTGATTTACAAGACTGAAATACCAGTAGACCGACTTTTAAAATGCTGAGAGCACAACACTGAATATTTATATTGCTGACATTTTAAATCATTGACTTTCACAAAACCAAATCTGTAAAATGCTGACTTACCTCTCATTTAATTAAATTACGAGAGTAAGAACTCATGCTGTATAAATAGTGCACTATCACTTTAAATCTCCATACTACGTACCTAATTCTCGCCTAAACCCCACCCACCAACCAATAGCTGCATACTTATAAAAAAATCACACTGAATATCCATGATGATATCTATACCATCCACATGAATATTCATTGAAGATTCCTCAAGTCAATTATTACAGTCACTTTATTTTTTATTTTTATGTTTTTGAAGGGGGGCTGTGCCCCACAAACCACCCATGGGGGGCTGCACCCCCCAAACATACTGCAAATTAAATATACCAATTCTGAGATTGCACTACAGTGCAGAAATGAGCAAATTTCCTGTTCTGCTCAGCTGGAGGGGAACATCAATCGTAGAAGATACGCCCACTTGTAGACAGACCAAAGGGGGAGGCACTCTTCTAATACAGTGATGGTACGTTGACCTCCCTCCACAAGAGCAAGATTCTACAGTAAAGAAACAGATTATAAACAATTCTCACCAGAAGATAAACTAATACATCAATGTCCAACACTTTATTACCTTCTTGTAAAGTTATAGTTAAGTAAACGTTTACAACATTAACAGACACATCACACTAAACATTTACCAGTGTTTTTTACTTACTTAGCATATATTCATTATACTACACATAAACACCATCAATTCACTTCATTAGCAAAGCCAGCATTTTATAATTTTAGCCTTGCAAAAGTCAGTATAGTGAAGTTTCAGTCATATGAAACTCTGACATTTTAGTCTCGGTATTGCAGGTTTTGGGATTAGAGTATTTCAATCTTGTAAAATAGACCTGTGTATATATATATATATATATATATATATATATATATATATATATATATATATATATGGGTCTATATGACATGTTCGACAGTTCATATGATCGACACTCATTTGGCCGACAGTTCATTTGGTCGACAAGCTGATTTGCCCCCTTCCCCAATGTTGTGCAACCCTGGAGTTGATATATATAGTTAGGGGGGGTGTGGGGGGCACAGCCCCCCACATTGTGGGGTGTGGGGGGTGAAGCCCCCCCACCTAAAATGCTTGTCGATCCAATGAACTGTCGACCAAATAAACTGTCGATCATTTGAACTGTCGACCATGTCATATAGACCCATATATATATATATATATATATATATATATATATATATATATATATATATATATATATATGCACACACACACATACACACACAGACACACACACACACCCACACACACATATGAGTATATATATGTATTTGTGTTTGTGTCTGTGTATACACATACATCATGCATACATGCCTATTTAGTCTAGCCAGTCAACCAGAATATTCTGAAAGGTGAGAGAAAGCTGGAATGCTGAAACAATCTACCCAGGTGTGAGGAAACATGCAAACATCAAAGTGGATTATTATTAACCCCCAAACTCCATAGGTACGTGGCAAAATTGTTATTGTAATCCACTACACTATCTTCATTCATGCTAATAATAATATTCTAATTATTATTAGCACTTGTGGCAGTACTATTATTATTATTATGCATATCGGCAAGTCAAATGGCATCAGACATTCTTGGTCTTGTGATCTAAATGTCTTCTGCAACAAAAGAAAAATGGTTTGGAGGGACAGGTAAATCACACAGGTGATATCACTGCTCTCAATCAGACTCCTCATCCACATGAAATAAATTTCATCCCTATCCATAGCACAATTCTGATCTATGAATGGGTAGTAGAAAATTTACCACAAGACTGCCCCCATGCACTAACTGACAGGGACAACTCCTAAATGTTTTATTCCATGCATGGTTCTTTCTCCTAAATTAACTATGGTACGATGCCAGTCATTCTCACTAGGGGTAATATATAATTATCAACCATGGTATTAGTAAGACCGCTCTAACATCAAAAGGGAGTAGGGTAATTGAAACACCAAAAGAAAAATTGACCAGGCTTAAAATGGCCAGCTAGGGCAGCTAGCCTACTACTTACCCATGAATCTATGAACCTGTAACAATCTAGAAGCACTAATCACTTCAAAGTTTCTGGAATGTATCCTGCACTAAATTGCGTTTTTTTTTTTTTCTTTTACTGATATACCTTTGAAGTGTGGAGGTGAACTGGTGGGGGGGTCGGGGCTGTCTACTTTCATTTATCTAATGAAAACTTTGCATATCTCCTCAGGCTATTATGCTTTCATCAAAAATTACATTAATAATAACCCATAATGTTAAATATTGTGAACTTGCATGTCACCTAAACAGGCTCAATCCATTCTGAGATAATTTTTATATGTTACGTATAACATGAGATTAAGTTGTTATATTTCAGGTGGATTGCAGATATTCCTCTTCTTGATGGATTTCTTAAAGGCAAATGTGTCTGTGTTGTAAATAACCTTGGGAATCACTGAGAAAAAAACTCCTCGTAATCGAATTCATACAATTTTTGTAAGAAATTATCTTTCTCAAATTGTTAGTGTGTTCTGTGTTTGATGGTGATACAAAGACTGATGGGCAAACTTGGGTGATTTATTCTGTTTACATCTGAAGGTTAAACAGTTACTTGGTGATGAGACATTAATATTATATCTTCCTTTTTAAAGCATGAACATGTACATTTAATGAGAAATAGAAAGAGGCATACTTCTACAAAAGATATGAATATCTTTGGGACAAATTTGCTCATTTTCGTTGAATGAGGTTTTGTTTTAATATTTCATTAATTGTACAGTATCTGACCTTCACTAAATGAAACATGCAGCTTCAAGTATAGTATGGCATTTTTATGCTGAACTCACTGTGACTGTGGCAGGTTTGTGTGTGACTAAAAACAAAAATGGATGACAGATTTTCCACTGCCTGAACACCTAGTTTTCAAATTTGGGGGCTCAATATTTCTTTAACAGCTTTCAAAAAATAGCCTTTCCATCCAATTTAAAAGGATTACTTGGTGTCTCCAGGGTATTAATCTGTGAAATGATTTCCTCTCCTCATATATCTCTTGAGCAGGCTTTACTAAAGCACAATGTCTGTTGTTTGCTTCATGACATGAAGTACCACTCCTCTGTATTATTGTGTCTGTGAACTAAACTCATTTTATATGTTGAGCAAATACTCTTTTCCTATCATAATGAATATGCTTTGGCTGTTGTTTCTTACACATTATGGATGTATAAACTGTCACAATGAATATTCACTCAAGTTATTCTGAGACACTGACATAGTCAGACTTTTATTCCATTTTCTGAATTACCTCTTAATTACATTTTTCTACTTTGTGCATATAAATAGACCTATACAAATATGCAATTTTCTCTTATGCAGATTGTATAAATTAGCTGAGACAGCTTCTCTTTGTGTATTATATCAAGTGCAATAATTATATTCAAATTTAAATAGATGAAAAAATTGCTGAACACTTCATACATGTTGATCTAAGGTTGGGAATTCACTAGTCTGAAACCCAGATGTTTAAATATGCAATACCTTTATAACATGGAAGACTCTGGATCATGCACGAAGTGACACTGATTTGATTTCAGTGTCATATTGAAAGAAGATGGACATTTAATATCTACCTTGCATGACAGCTTGACTTGAAAGCCTAATTTGTGGAAAGGCATAACCTCTGTTAGTGTCAGAATTAATCACTTTTAGTTTAATTGTGATTCGAAAAATGACAGCTTCTACCATTTCAGAGAAGCATATCCCTCTGCACTATTTGACGAGTTATCAATAGCCACTTAGCCTCTTCATTCCAAACTGTCTTCTCTCAGGGCATAGCACTTCAAAGAGATCACCAGTATTCATAAACTTGGAGTGACTGAAGTTCCCTGCCAGAGCACAAGTCATTTTGAAATCCAGCTGCATTTGGTAATGATACTCACTATTAGTTTGGTACAGCTTAAGGTATATATTCATTTTGTGAGGAAGATACCCAAGTAGCTACTAGATATTGTACTGATTATAATTACCTAACCAGTCAGCAATTCAGAAAAAACTTTGAGCTAATGAGTAAGAACTGATACTTGCAGATTACATAAAAAATTAAGTCCTTATCTATTAAAAAAAATCAATTTCTAAATGGTAAAGTGTATATGGTGCCTAGATATCATAGCATATAACGAAACAGCTGATTTCCAAATGACAGTAAATTCTTATAATACTAAATTTGCAAAACGATGTATGATGCATTGCTTCATCATGTGCGGTGATCTCTGTCAATCATACAGAGCCTCAACAAACCCTATCTCAGCTCTACTGCACTTTTGGAAGTCCAATGATTCCATAAATACCCACTCAAGAGATCTTAATATTTTTCCAACATAACTATGTATCACAGAGAAATGCTTTGAATTCATCTTCCTATCAACATAAAGCAAATTACTTCTCTTATTTATTGACACATAATCTGGATAAATGGATGGGACAATTGCTATAATTTATATATTTATATACTTATATATATATATTTAATTATATACTATATAATAATTACTATAATTGAACTTACTATAATAGTAGATGCTCATATGATCACTGCTACAGTAGCCTTAGCCATATGGCTTACATCTTGCCAAAGATGTAACAGCTGGCTAGCTTCTAAAGCTTTAGGGCACCTTCCATGCACCCAAACTGTCAAGCAGCTCTAGCTGAGCTGACTAAAAGACAAGTTTGGGCATGAAGCACTTCAGAACTGTTCTGCCAGTAGAGACAGGGAGGCTGTGCCATACAAGGACAATGCTAGATGCAACAAAAATTAAATGTCTACACCCTGGCATAAATCACAAACCAAACAACAAGGGGGAGAGTAGGAGGGAGTGGCTACTACAGTAGTGATCATTTGAACATCCACTGTTAGGTAAGTTCATGTACACAACTGTACTATGTTTATCATATTGATCACTGCTGCAGTAGTCTTAGCTATATGGGTAGATTACCTTAGCTAACTACATTTGAGAGGTGGAAGGAGAAGAGTCTAGCAACCCCTGGAGAATGGTCCTAGCAAAGCTTGATTTGGACTTTGAGAAGGAATCAAGCTTATAGTGCTTTGTAAAAGTATGTACAGAGGACCAAGTTGCTGCTTCTAGAATACATCTAGAATCCAACCCTATCCAAAAAGCCATAGATGAAGCCAAGGCTGTGGTGGTCTTGACCCTTCCTGGGATAGTTTTGTTATTGTGAGTAAAACAAATTGTACTAGCCTTAGCTAACCATATGGAAATAGTCTGTTTTGACACAGGTTGCCCCTTCTTATTACCTTCACAAGAAACAAACAATTCATCCAAAGATCTGAAAGATTTAGTTCTTTCAAGATAGTACTTGAGTTGTTTGTGGACATTCAAGGTATTGGGTATCCTTTATCCTTCATTTTTAGGTTCAGGAAAGAAAATGGCTAGATGGACAGTTTGTCTTAAAGTAAACTCAGATACCACTTTAGGTATAAAAGAAGGATTTGTTCTCAAATAAACCCTGTCCATGTGAAAAATGAGATAGGGGTGAATCACTACAAGAGATTGCAACTCAGATAAAATTCTTGCAGAGGTCAGAGCAATCGGTAAAACTATTATCCATTAGAGGAACCTCAAATCAGCTCGATTAGCTAGTTCAAATGAAGCAAGTGTTAGCTTCTCTAACAGAAAATTAAGATCCTAAGGAAAGGCCACCAGTTTAATTGGAGACATTTTATGCAAAGAGGAGGATCAATGAGCAGACATGCTGAAATGTCCTTAAATGAATGCTGATACAGCAATAAGAAAGGCCATATTGATAGTAACTAACACAAATATTGTAAAACCAGAGAACAACAAGCCCTGAATAGGTCTGGTTATGTTGTTGGCACTAACTAGAAAACATATCCAGTTGTTAATATATGATTTTCTAGCAGCAGGTTTTCTTGCCTCCATTAGTACCTTCTGCATGTCCTCACCAAACAGGTGCCTAAAAGGAATTAAGGCCTTATCCAGGAAATCAGTTGAAGATTTTCCCCTGGTCATTTCCAAAAGAAGGGAGAACCACCATTGCCTGGACCAGAAGGGAGTCATCTCAATGGTCTTGGAAGATTGCTTCTGAATCGTTAGAAGTACCATGGGTATTAGAGGAAAGGGTGTGTGACGTCCCCACTCTGGATCAGTAATCAAGGAGCCTGAATCCTCACCACTGACAGCTGAGGACATTCACTTGGAATACAATGGATACACTCAGTATTTCCAGATGCAGACCTCTCTGAATCTAGCACAATTTTCCTTAAGAGCACACAGAAACACACTCATCCCAGGGTCTGGGTTTCTCTCTCTGTCTCTCCTCAGGTCCCCAGTAAGACTTCCCACTGGCACAGCTGCAGAGTTAAGTCCTCAGCCAAGTGTCCAATCCAAGTCTTCCACTACTCTCTCTGTGAACAGGTGCTTCATGTCCCTGCCCCAAGCAGCTGGCACACACACACTCTTTGAGATTTAATTTTCACACACACACACACACACAAACACACACAGCATTATTTCCCTCAGCTTCCCTTAATCTGGAAGCATTCATACTATTGCAGTTTGCATTTCACTTATCTTCTAGTATATTTTAGTACTATATAAATGGAAAATGTAAAGCTCCTAATTAAATTATATGCCCTTTCCATTTCTCATTATAGCTTTGCTTTTCATTGTTTCTGCTATATTTTTATTTTTTAGTTTTTTTTTTTTTCAGAAGTCATAACAATAAGCCAGAGCATACTATCTTCCATTTTATATCAAAAACAATTTAAAACAGATCACATCATGTGTTAGAAGTACTCATTGGATCATGCTTTAAAAGATCTTGTGCCATTAATGGTGCTGATAGAATTTCCAAAGCAGCAGTGCTGTGATTCACAATGAAGGAATGCTCTATGCAGAATAATACATTGAAGTCCACAAAATATCATGGAAGACGGGTTGATATGTATTCAGTATAGCACTATGTCAAGAATACCCAGATTTAAAGCCCTATACCGAATGCCATTTGAGTATATCACCCTACACTTCTCAAGACAGCCCTTATAGATGGCACTGTCATTGAACTCTGTTCCAGTGCTTAAACACTGTTAAATGATTTCCTGTCTATGGTGATTTAACATATTATTTTCTACCACTCATTTCTAAAAATACTCATTTTAATATTAATTTTTCCTGCAAAACTATTAGTCTACTCCTAAGATCTGCAGTATAAAGAGGCAAAAAAAAGACTTGGCATTAATGAGATATGTTTATCACATGACCAGGTATTATGTAACAGCTGATGTAAAGATTCCCTAACAAGCTGTAGAATACCTTAGAACTTGCCATTCTCATGTATATACTCTAAGTGCTTGATTTGTCTTTAGAGATATTGGATGTGCCAGAAATTAGAGGGCACTTTCTTCTGCAATGAACTATGATTACAGCAGCACAACCACATAATACACAATTAAATATCAATTTACCATCATTTCTTTATCTTTAAAGTTTGCACTAATATTTCAGTTTTGCAATTCCATGTTATATTTTTCATCATGCATTTTCATAAAACCAATGAACCACTGATTTCTCTATTTATTTTCATAACAGCAAAAATCTGCATTAATTTTCCAAATGGATTCACTATAGTCAACAATATGCCACATACTGCATGGCAATTTGAGGAACATATTTTGGTTCATAAAGTGTAAGACATGTTTCATAGCAACTAAAGTTGCATTGAAGCAAAACAAATGCAATGTGGACTGTTCCATAATTTAATGTAGGGAAGAAAGCAGTACTCAGTATATTGAACCTCAAAGAGAAGGAGGGGAAAAACAACTAAGTAACCATAAGAAAAAAAATAAAGTACAGTCTGATCCACATAAAATCTGGAATATGTCAAAAATGTATTTTGCACAGATGCACACAAAAAATAATACAATAAAGAAAAGAAAAACTGTTCACGAAAGTATGGATACATGTGTGGTTAAAATAAAGAAAAGAGTAAACGACTTTTAATTTGGTGGTGAGTTACATGGGTCATAGATCACAGGCACAATTGTGTGGACAAAAATGATCAGGTATAAGATAGGCCATTGAAAAAATCAGACTTGGGTCTAGGTAACACACTAATGGCCAGATTCATGAACAAATTATTTCCAAACTGCTATTGTGTGCTTGCTGTGCCAAAATGAGCACATGATAGCACACAGTTTCATATTAGTTTAATGGCACTACATGTCACGTATAGCCGCCAAACAAAGACAAACAGCACAGTATGCTAACTAAAGCATAAACAGCTGAATTACATGCAAATGAACTAATTAAGTATGGCAGAGCCATTCAGGAAGCTATAAAGTAACTGTGTAGAGATGGTATAGCTCTTGGCTATGAACATCAAAACCTATTGGAATACAGCCACCATCACCCATAGGAAAAAACACAAGGTTAGGGGCTGCTGCTGCACTCTTGCATGTGTATGTGCAACAGGCTTAAATCTATGCTGCTGATGCTGCAGATAGACCTTGTCCATGGAGAAAAAGTGTGTTCAGACCCCATTTAACATATTGTGGCAATACTGTAATAAATAGTGGTATTTGTGATATCAGAGCAGTGCAGTTGAGTAATGGTACAACAGTGTAAGATCTTCCTATCATACCTGGATGTGGCAAAGGTGAGTAAATTGGATAATCATAAGTGTTCATTGTCTGAAATTCCATAGTCATGTGCTATGCCATGAATCTAATTCTGTCTTTCCTTTTTGTCTCATCCCACCCCTTCTCTCTCTCTCTCTCTCTTATTTTTTTTTTTTTTTGTGGTGGGGCAATATTTTATTTGTCTAAAAATGTTCTGTTGTCATACATTTCTGCTTACAAAACCTGACATGCAGCACAGAAAGGTAGACTGACCACTGCAGATCAGCCCACCACCCTTCTACAGGTTGCAGCACCAACATCCATCACTTCGGGGTATCAAGCTATCAATGCTGCCTCCACAGCCCCTGCCCTACCTGGCCCATTCACATCAGGTAGCTCTGCCTGGCAGCTGGTGCACTGGTATCCACCAAGAGTAGTATTAGTAGAGGTGGTGGCTTTGTCACCTACCAAGAACTGACAGGACTAGTGTAAGGTATTATGGAAAAGGGCCTTAGTGACTCAACTGTAGTGCCTGACTTGGCCATGTCAAAAAGATGTTTTGTCACCTTGCCAAGATGATGCCACATTGAACACTAAGACAGGAAACTGAGACAGGAGACAGTGATGACAGTTCTGCATGTGAGGACTAGATTCTCACTGTTCTCATGCTTGACATGGATGCCCCTGCAATGCCCGCTACGTATCCTAATCATAGTGTCCCCTGACTTTTTGTGTTCATTACCATCCTTATCTGTTTAGTTTGTCCTAAATATTTGCACCTGCATCCTCCTAACCTTTCTACTCAACCCTCACACTCCTAAGCATCTTCCCCCAAATGTTTCTCTCTTGGAAAGAAAAAAATAAAAAAATGGGCACCTGTCCTACAAACAATAATGGTATACATAGGTCTCTACTTCAAACATAATGGTATACATAGGTCTCCACTTCAAAAATAATGGTATACATAGGTCTCCACTTCAAAAATAATGGTATACATAGGTCTCCACTTCATCTATGTGTCTTTTTCACACACCTGATTTGGCACAAGTGGGTGTAGAACATTATTCTGTTGTCTCCTACCCTTGGTGTGGTAACAGTCCAAAAATCAGCAAATTCTGGTACACATCTACATTTATGTTGTGAAGAAGTAGATAGCTATGGTTATTTCCAACTACTTTCATGCAAATTCTTCAGTTCTTTCCCATGTGTGCTCCCGCCACTATTTCATCCCCATTTTTACACATTTAATCTGGTCAAAAAATAGAATCACACACAACGCACATGGCCAAAGATGGCCCATAACAAAGTACAAACCACAAAACAAAACAAAATATATCCACAACAAAGCAGGGATGAAATTGGTCAAACCAGGCAGAAACGTCACAATTCAGATAGAATTCACATAGCAGGTTTATTAAAATACAATCCAAAAATATTCCTGCTTCTTGGGCAAACAGTCTTCTTGGAGTTGATAAAACACAAATTCACACATTCTTAAATACTACAAACAATCAAACCAATAAATTAATTAACCAATAAAAATATCTAATTACAAAAGAGTTTTGTTGCATTCCCTTTTCAAACCAGCAGGTGTCAGAGTGCCATATTTAAAAAAAAAAACAGTTTCCTTAAATAATAATCTGTTTTTAAGAGCAAAAGCATTTTTAGCTGTAACATGTTCTAAAATATATCCCTGTAATTTAGAATAAATCCCCCCATGAACAGAATTAAAATGTATTGATAAGGGGCTTCCACATTTATTATTCCTAATATCTCTTATGTGTTCCTGTAGTCTTATTCTAAAAGATCTCTTTGTTTCTCCTAAAAGACCACAGAGACACCTAAGGGCATACACCACCCCATTAGTATTACATGTATAGTATGCTATTGAATTATATTGAACACCATTACTGATATTAAAAGAATTGACCATATAAGAACATACAGAGCAGCTTCCACAAGCCCAAGTCCCAAACAATAAAATATTATTAACACGCTCTACAGTAGATATTCAAAATCCACTACGAATCAGAATATCTTTCATACTATGTCCCTTTTTAAAAGATAACAAAGGTATTTTATGTAAATTTTTAACCTGACCCTTCCCTTTTTGAAGGAATGGCCAAAAATATTTAATAATATCAACTACATCTTGAGTTAATATATTAAACACAGTTACAATTACATGGTTGCTTATGACTGTAATCTGCTGGAAACTAGCATTTACTAAATGTTCAATGCGCATAATTATCTTGGAGCTTTTCTCCCCAGGCCTCCATTGAAAATGGACATGTATCCAGTCAGACTATCCCGGTCAACAAATGTAAAATAAAATAAATAAATAAAATACATTTTTCTATCATCTCTAGCATGGCTATTAACTACATTCATATTTACATTCTTCCTTTCACCCCTTCTCCCTTTCTCTTTCATTTCAAATACTCAAGGGCATTAATAATAAGTTCTTAACTCTAACCTCTTTGTTTAAACATAGTACAAGTGTGAATAATTTCCTGCTCCATAACATTTACATCATTATATAACCTATTTATTCGTAGAATTTCTCCATATGTCAGTGCATTTAATAATTGGGGTGGGTGACAACTCCTGGCTTCCAAAAAATGCCCTCCATCATTAAATGTTCTATGTACTTTAGCACCAATATGTCCATCAAAATGGCCTTCTAACACTAAATCTAAAAATGTAGCTGTATTACCACTTTGCAACCCATCAAATTTCAAACCAAAGTGATTCCTATCTAAATCATCTACAAAATCCTTAATCAACAGTTTACCTCCCCTACAGAAAAAAATGAAGTCATCAGTAAACCTACAGTAATAAATTACATAATTTCTAAAGACATCTAATTTATACAAAAAATCAACTTCAAAAAGACCCATTGCCAGATTTGCATACATGGGGGCAAAAGGGGCTCCCCTGGCTGTACCCTGAACTTGCTGATAAATATCTTGATTAAATTTAAAAAAGTTATTAACCAATCTAAAATATACTAAATCAGTAACATAATTAGCTAGCTGATTATAACCCAAGAAAAACTGCAAGGCCTCTAGGCCCACAGAATGATTAATATGTGTATACAAACTTTTCACATCAATAGTAACCCAATAACAATCTTTGTCCCATACTATTGACTTAATCTTCTCCAAAAAATCAAAACTTGACTACAAATTTAGATCAAAATAACATGTAACATAACACCAATGTTGTGTAGAAAATATTTTTCAGCTGCTACTATAGGTCGTCCTGGTGGTGAGGTAAATTTTTTGTGAATTTTAGGTAGACAATAAAATCTAGCCAGTTTACAATTAAACTTCATTTCTATATCTTGTTTTGAAAAATATCCTAACCTCTACCATTTCTCTAGTAATTCCTTAAAATTACTAATAGACTTTTGATATTCTACAAAACTTGAGGTTTTATAAACTTTTTCATCTGATAAATGATCCATGCACATTTTCAGAAACTGAGAAATGTGTAAAATTACTATTTTATGGCCCTTATCGGAGGGTTTAATTACCAATTCCTGTCTTTTACCCAGTTCTTGTAGGGCCTTACATTCCTGTTTAGTCAAGTTAAACCACAGCTTTTCTTTATTTTTTACAAAATCAAAAAATAAAATCTCAACAACAACATTTACCATTGATGAGAGCTGTTATATTCCTTCGTGTATGAAGTGAGGAATACATTTATTCTTATAAGGAACATTCTAAATATCAAGCAGACAATATGCATTAGTTTCATTGTCTTCACGGTCCATAAGAAAGCCTTCACTTTTTGTTCTTAGCCTTTGCATGGAGTTTGGCATCATGTACCAATGCTGAGTAACAGTGAATGGCTGTTTGTGTCCTACTGCAAAACCTAGTCAGTTTCTACTATCACCAGCAGTGGTCCTGTTGTCCTTGCATAAAGGTATTTAAATAAGCTGTCCTGTCAGAATACAGAATAAAGGTAACAGTTAATCAAACAGTTCTTTGAGTACTGAATGTAACAAAGTGCAAATCTGTCTGTGGAGTGTTGACATAAATCACTTGCCTGACGATTGATTTTTGAACAAAGGATCAAGGGTTCAAGTCTGCATGTATGTTACATTATTTCTTACTCTGAATTTATCTTCTATAATTTTCTTTAATGACTTACATCTTAAATTTTAGACATTAACAAACGTTCATGAACTGATTATGAATACTGTTGAAAAAAAAGCATATGTAAAAATATCCATGTACATAAGGACAAATTATTAAACCATCCTTACTCTACCCATGTCAGCATCAGCTTTTCTCTGTCCTACAGCTTCTTAACCCCCACAGCCATCACTTACTGACACAGAGCCTGACCAATTAATACTGAAGGCACACCATAAAGATGTACATTAATGACCTATAACAGCACCCTTTCATATGTGTCTTTATTTCTGTCTTCATCCCTTCTTCCTCACCCCTTTGTACTGTTGAATATTCATTAAGCTGATGGGATGTAAATGTCATGCTATGACGTTTTCTGTCCACCATTACTTTGCTGAAAAATAAAAGCTACTTCTTCCATTAGCTATCACTGTCCCTTCAAATGGGTGACTTGGACATCTATAAAATAAGATTTACTTCGTAGGACCTAGAAATAATGGTCAAGTCCATAAATATAATTATTTCTTCTTGACAACAGCTCATAACTGGCATTAGGTGAAACTCATATTGGCTGTTTTTTTAAGTGTGAATGTATCTCTCTAAGCCCCTTCTGTTTTTATCAGTTGTAGTGCCCAGTAGTTGTGCAGTATCTGGTAATGTGCAACTGTAGTATCTCAGGCTAAATAGTACTTCAGGTGTTATTGTATTATGTGGTGAGTGTTTGCCTTACAAGTCATTGTACACGCAGCTTGCTTGCGATTTCCCATGAAGCGTGTCTATATGTAGCAAGCATAATCAACTATTACAGTAGCTATTTTATATACAATTCCGTCAGGAAGCATATGTATAAAAGACATCCCTATGTATTCTTAAATCCACGATAAAAAGTCAATATAATAATCATATTCTGACACTATTTGTAAAATCATCTGCATACTAGAGTCGAACCCTGCTTTAACTCATTTAGCTGAGAGAGTCTGCACCTTGTGCAACTGGCAAAGCTAGGTTGACATATGAATTTTCTCTAAGTACTGTCCAGAGTGCTGACTGCCATGCACTGCTGCTAAGTCTTTTTGAGCTGTAGAAGACAAAGCAAATGAAGCCTTTCACTTTTTCCTTCAGCAGACAACACTGTTTGCTCACAGCCGAACATTGTGCAAATGAGGAAGACAAGCAGAACACTTCATTTTGGAACTGAGCTTTGGAGCTAACATAGAAATGAATAATACAACACCTGGAGCACCACTGAACACCACTAAACACTGGTACTTCACAGTAGTATTCCAACACATCTAAGTGTCATCACTCATGTTCTAACACTTTACCAACATCTGTGCAAACATGTTTCTAAATATTACACTTTCAGAAGTGATTTGGAACAAAAATAAGTATTGCTACTGGGTGATATTACTTCATTAGACGTAAATTGTGTAATGTACTAATGTGAAATTCAGTGAACTGGTGGTTACTTGGCCACTTCATGCTGGACAGTTGGCTCTGCACTGCAGCACTAACAAATGATATGCAACCACATAGAATCTTGATGCACAGAAATCATCATGGTTTATCCCTCCTCCATTGGAACTTTAAATATTGCTTGGTATTGGCAGGCACATTGTCTATCCATTAGTACATACCACAGCTAATACCAGTAACATTCCTTTTTGTTTATATACCACCATCATAACTTGATGATCCATGAATGATTCATTTCTATCCCATGTTTCACAAGTGTGTGTGTGTCTCATGTACACAAGACAGGTACATGTTATTGTCAGTTCTTTGGTATGCATTAATGAAAACATAGTTGGCATAAGTCAGCAGTATGTATGGATTATGGAGCATAACACTGACCTTACTGCATCATATCAACAAATATGGATTTCCAGAAAACACTGAACATCATAATATCATCTCTGACGTGGAATGATATGCTAATCCTATCTACACTCCACCGACATACTATAAAATCAACTCTTTACAGTGGTGCTTGCCTTAAATACTGTGTTCTCTGGACTGTATAGCTAGATAGGTAGGGGGTTCTGCTCTCACAGCAGTCAATGTGTGTGTGTGTGTGTGTGTGTGTGTGTGTGTGTGTGTGTGTGTGTGTGTGTGTGTGTGTGTGTGTATGTGTATATATATATATATATATATATATATATATATATATATATATATGCACATATATATCTATGTGTAAATATATATATATATATATATATATATATATATATATATATATATATATATATATATATATATATATATATATATATATATATATATATATATATATATATATATATATATATATACATATATTATATATGATATTGCACAGATATGACCTGAACTACTGCTGTCCACAATACAGTAGTAGCCTGGGGTTACTTTTAATCTTCATGGTGAGTCCACATCAATTTCAGACCCTTCTCACATCATCTTCTCTGCTAAACCGCACTTATATCATACTGTATAAAGTGCACTCTCACACTGTATAAGTTAGGCTTCTGCAGTGGCTCTTATGTTAAGTACTGTGTCCTCTAGATTGAATAGATAAATAGGTAGTGGGTTCTGATCTCACAGCAGTCAATATATGTGTGTGCATGTTGTTGTGCAGTTATGACCTGAACTTTTCCTGTCCGCAATACAGTAGTAGTCTGGAGTTAATTTTAAACATCAAGGTGAGTTCACATAAATTTCAGACCCTTCTCACATCATCTTTTCTCCTAAACCACACTGATATCATCCTGTATAAGGTGCATTACCACACTGTATAAGTCAGCCTCCTGCATTTGTGCTTACATTAAGTACTGTGTCCTCTAGATTGCATAGTTGGTAGGTAGGGGTTCCTTAACTCACGGCAGTCAAGTTGGGTGTGTGTATGTGTAAGTAGCTGAGTAAATATGACCTTAACTACTGCAGGCCTTAATAAAATGGTAGCCTAGCATTAATTTTACACTGCACAGAGTGTCCACATCAATGTCAGATCCTTCTCCCAACATCACCTTCTTAGCAACAAAATGGTGATGTCATATTCTATAAAGTGCACTATCACTCTGTATAAGTCTAACTTCTACAGTGGTGCTTGTATTAAGTACTGTGCCTTCTAGGATGTACAACTAGATAGGTAAGTGGTTCTAATCTCACAACAATCAACTTGTATGTGTGATGGTGGGTCCATTGCATCACTGAAGGATTATTTCAGCATATGTGCTCATTTGACTTCCACTCATGAGAAACATTTACATGAAGAAATCAATGCCACATCTCCTTTTCACTCTGTCCACAAATGCATACTGTCTGCGACACACTGGTGAGGTCATTATTTCTGCTTTGCATGATACAACCAATGTCATTCTTTTAAAGATGCAGTATGCCTGACATGCAGTCAGATTTGTGCTATGGCATGAGTATATAATACACTTGTGTGTAGGTTGTTTAAGTACATAGGTAGGGAGTTTGAGTACAGCAATCACTGTCATCTGTGGTTGTTTCTTCCTCTTACTGTGCATAACAGGCTGCAAATACATGTATGAGGTATAGCTATACAGTGTGCTGTGCAACTACTTTTTAGCTGCATCATGAAGGTAATGCACAATAGTGGTGTCATCCATTGAAATTTGCGTTGTTACAGTCATCAAACAAATCTGCAGTTGCCTTTGTGTTTCAGCAAGCCTTCATCAGCCTGTGATATTAACTATATACTTCAAACCCAACATCACTGCTCACAGTCAGTGTACATATTAACAGTGCTGTCACTCACATGTGCTATGCTCATTTGCAGATGTTGTTTAATGTTACAAGAGTTTATTCTACATTTCCTTTGAATGATCCTTTCATTTGAATAGATTGTTGTTACATCATAGTTGTAGTGAAACACCTCCTCAGGACTGAGGACATAAGACAATATGATGTATGTTTTTGTCTAAGTAAGGCATGTGTTCCAATATGGGATTAAATCCATATTAAACATAATTGTTGTTCTACCATGAAAGTGACAATAGCAAGGAGTTCCAGGTGTGTTTGGGTATACCTGGCATCAGGCAATGTCTCGCGTACAGCAAGATTCTTTGTAAGTAATTACAGGGACACATATTCTTTGATTTATGCACATGATGTAATGGTAACACATAACCACACATATGATACTTGGCTATGCACTTATACCATGGCACATTCATTGGTCCCACTGTGGTGTTGTTTTTTTCAATATTTAGGCAAGTTTTATAAACCAGCATTGTCAGACTATAATTGTTCTGCAGGAATGACATCCCTCCCAATTATATTGTATAAATATAGAGTGACAATGACCTCCCCTATTAACTTTAAGCAGATCAAATTTATGGGCAGATGAAGTACAGCTGAGTAAATTACTTCAAACAGGTGGAATTCAACAACTGTGATGCAGTCCCACTGTGGTGATTGTGATTAATAGCCTTCTTGTTATTTGGAGGAGGAGTACAGCTTGATGTTCAATTCTTGCCTAGGGATTAATTTTGTCTAAATGTACTGACATCAGACCAAAACCATTACATCATGTCAGTGTTATCCCTTGATATGTTACACAAACACATCTGAACATAACTTTGGATTTCCTGAAATTACACATTTGGTCTTCCATTGTAATGGTGAGAATACTTCCTTGCCACATCCATTGAGTACTGTGGCGTACATGTGTGTGCTTCAGTTCTTGGGAAATATGTGTATAGAGATACAGAGAAGCTATCCTTAACCACGAAATATTGATATAGGACTGATCACATATGTGTACACATGAGCATACTTACTTAATTATCATCAGTCTGACATGTTGATGTGACATTCATTCTCAGGTATCCTTTCTTAAGTCATACATTAATTTCATTTGTTTGTCACAATACCCATTTATAATGCCTGTGGCAGGTGCCAACAAAACACAGTTCAGGGGAATACATTGCATCATGGTGTGGCATTTATTGATATCTGTCGGCACAATAACTGTGTCAGGCAGGGGTGCCTTATGAAAGGGCATTTCATATGTCATATTCTGCTCCACATTTGTAACACCACACACACACCTACATATTGGATGCATAATCATTAGAATATTGAAATTCCCCTCAATGGTGATTCTCCTCATACACATGTTAGGCCTACTTCTCTGGCATACACAGTTAATACACAGGTCATTGTTGACATTGACGGCATGGGTTCAATTTTTGCAGAAGGGGATTGTTGGTTCTCAGTCATTTGTATTCCCATCATGTTATATGGAGGTAATGCATGCTTTGCAGATATCCTATTATGGATGTACTGTCCTTGTGAACTGTCATTTCAACTGAGCATGTCAATGATATTCATATGTCATATAATTCCCCTCTGTTACAATGTGATTTTGTGTCACTGTCACATCCTATAATATCATGTCTGCTTTTATTTACCTACATTTGCTTAGGAATAGTGACCACAATTACTTATTCTGACAGATGTATTGTGAAATTGTATTATTGCAGAGTTATCCTTCCGACATAAGCACCTTCATATTAAGTATTGTACTAGAATTAGAACATTTACACCCCCTTACTTCTTTTTGTGCACATCTGTGGTTTCTGTGCACATCATCCTCTGTACACGTTTCCTGTCTGGTAATCCATGTACTGTTGTTAGCCTTGCCATTTCACATCCAATCTTACTTATTTTTGTATTCATATTTTTTTCCATTTCTGTGCACAGCACACTTAGTACAATTTCCCTACCTATGTACAGCATGCATTATTCCCCTTATGTAGCTTTTGCCCTGTCCGTGAGAGCATGCGTAACAGGTTTGCATATAGACAAACCTTTTTGTTTGCTGTGTATGTCCTTGCTGCTCAACATGGTTTCCTGGCCAATAACACCGTTGCTGGCCATGGAAACATGCTTGTATTCATGTTAGCATCATGAGCAACATGCGTATGTGATTAGCACTGCTGCTAATCATGCTAACATGCAAACATTGTGTAGGCTTTGCACAAAGCCTACATGATTGTTCATGAATCCTAAGGCAGATGTATACAGAAATAATGAGAAACATTGAAATTACATGATTGCAGCTAAAAGAGCTTACAGAGAAAATTAAAATGTCCATATAAAAAATATGTCCGAAAATTATTCCATACAGGCATAGTGTATGATTATGGCAGAATTAACAGCACATGGGTCATGACATATTGAAAAGTAATTCTCAGAAGAAGTTAAACAGTTAAGCTTCTGTCATACATCTCAGCTGTGCAGATTTTTGCATAATGGCCAGATTTTGCCTCATATTTTTGGTCAATTTTTTTATAAAATTGTGTTTTTCTGGCAAATCATTGGCAAGTCATTAAGTACTGAAGTCAAAATATAATGACAGACCTTTGAGTTTCAGACTTCATACCCTTCAGAAAAAATCATGCTAACAGAAACCCTTTTATTTAATGAACTGTCTATGTTTGCAAGAGCAATATTTAAAAATTGTCCCTATTTTGGGGCCTTTGTCTCCCCATTATTTATGGCTTTGTCCAAACTTCTTGCTCTAAGAGGTTGAGAGGTATGGTATGTGTGTGTGTGTGTGTGTGTGTGTGTGTGTGTGTGTGTGTGTGTGTGTGTGTGTGTGTGTGTGTGTGTGTTTATGGACATAAGAAAAGAAAATGCTCAAGAGTTAATGAAACCTGCATACTATGTGATGTCAAGAAATATTTTGCAAGACTATAGACTATATAAGAAATTAAATATATTTGTTCCACAGAATCTAAGAATGAGAACAAAAGAGGAGATGTTTGCATGCACTGTGGAAATGTACGACATGCAGAAACAAATTGCAGGATACTGCATGTAGACCACTACAGAAGGTTTTGGGCATAGAACTGTTTTGGCAAATCTGTTGACTTTAAACTTGATAGTGGAGCAGAATGGAGCAGAATGCAATATTTCATCTGTATCTACATTTGAAGTTGTGAAGTTCCAAGGCACTTTTAGTAAATCAATTTGTAATTTATTGACATGGAAAAGAAAGGGACGTCTGTGAGTCAGACATTGATGAAATACATACAAAATTAAGGGATGCAAAATTATGTTTCAAGTTGTGTTTTTAGAAGATACAACTACAGCCACATATATTTTCACATGTCAACCAGACCATCAGCTGCTGAACATCAGCCAATGATCAGTGCCCTTCTACAATCTTTATTTCTCCTGCCAACCAAAAATTTCTTGGTTGGATGCCATTCAGTCCCTAATCTGGGTTAACTTCCTTCACTAGGTTAATTAAAGAAATCCATCTGATGTTATCTATATTTGTGTAGACACAATGTTAAAAGGATAACCAAACATTAAAGTCATTAATGTGTATTATTATAGCAGCATAGTGAGTGCTTGGATGGCAATAACTGAAATTAGCTACTACATACACAATGAATCGGGTTGGCATTTTCCAGTGGTCAGGCTATTTGTTTGTTTATTTATTTATTTACCTGTATTTGTTAACAGAGTGAAAACAATGATCCATGAGGTTTCCTTGAAGAAATCATCATCATCATCATCAGCCCCCCCCCCCCTTTTCCCATTTTTTCTACATGGGGTCAGGATACCGTGTTAACTGTCACCAGCTCTCTTGATTCAGTGACACACTCCTGCCTTCTTCAACACTCATGCCTGACTGTCGCAGATCCTCTTTCACACAATCCATCCACCTTTTTCCTGGACATCCTCGCTTCCTCTTACCTTCTTCCTGTCTGTCCCAAATCTTCTTCAAAATATTGTCTTCTGCTTTTCTACATGTGCCCAAGCCACTGTAATCTGTTCTCTTTGATCTTTTCTGCAATTGGAGCTACTTTCTTCATCTGTCCAACAGTGTGCATCCTGTCACCTTTCTCAGGCACTTCATTTCCATCACCTCTAGCTTCTTCAACTGTTCTGCCTTTACTGCCAAGGTTTCTGTACCATACAGTAGTACTAGTCACACCACTATCTTGTACACCTTGCTTTTCAGCTTCTTTGGCATTCATCTGTCATAGACTACACCTGATACTGTATGCCAGTTGGTTGCAGCCTGTCTGATTCTAGCTTTGACCTCTTCATTCAGACTACCCTTCTTCTCAACTACTCCTCCTAAAAACTTGAAGCTGTTTACCTGTTCCACTGTCTTCCCTTCTATCTCTATTCTCAGCTGCTTCTGATTTCCCCAATTTGCTGCCATTACTACCATCTTATCTCTGCTTAGTTTCATCCCATGTCCCTTAAGATTTGCATTCCATTCTCCTATCCTTTGCTGAAGTTCTAGTTCAGAGTCTGCCTGTACTGCCACATTGTCTGCATACAGCAGCTTTGTTGATCCGTCCCCTCCAACCTGTTTTCTAATGTAGTCCATCACCAGTATGAACAGCAGTGGGCTCAGAGCTGAACCCTGATGTACACCCTCACCCACTGGGAACCCCTCTGTGAGGCCAAACACTGTTCATACTTGAATCATTGGGTCCTTGTACATAGCCTGCACTACTTCTACCAATGTTTTTGGGACTTCAAACCACCGCAGTACTGCCCAGATCAGCTTTCTTGGGAAATTGTCATATGTTTTCTCCAAGTCTAGGAATGCCTAGCTGGACTCTCTCCTCATCTTTCACTTCTTCTCAAGTATCAGTGCAAACATTGGGTCAATTGTGCTGCATCCCAATCTGAATGCAAACTGCTCATCTCCCATCTTACATTGTACTACTCTGCGTATCCGTTTATCAATCACCCTTTCCAAAACTGTCATGCAATGTGATAGGAGTTTTATACCTCTGTACTGCCCACAATTGGCCCTTTGTTTTTGTACACTGGCACAAGTATGCTTATTCTCCAGTCATATGGGATACACCTTTCTCTTCACACTGCTATTAGTAACCTCAGGAGCCATTTCTCCCCTATCTCACCCAGCATCTTTATCATACCTGCTGGGACCTCATCTGAGCCTGTTGCTTTCCTTGACTTCATCTTCCTTAATGCTGTTCTTACGTCTTCTAGGGTGGGCTCCTCTTCTTCTCTCATCATAGGCTGTTCCTGGGGCAGTACAGCTTCTGTGGGATTTTCTTCATTCAGAAGCTGCTGGAAATACTCCTTCCATCTGCCTTTGATGTCCTCTGGGCTGTTGAGCAGGTTGTTGCTGGCATTCCTTATGAAGGGTGGCTGACTATCGTTGTTATCTTTCTGTCTTTGCCTTGCAAACTGATATAGTTTCTTTGTGCCTCTTACTGAGTCACTTTCCAGAAGTTGGCACAGTGCCTCCGATGCCCAATTCTTTGCTATTGCAACTTATTTCTTAGCGTCTTTGTTAGCCAACCAGTAGTCCTTCCTAGCCTGGTCAGTCTTTTCTGTCTCCCACTTCTTCCTGCACTCCTTTTTTCTTTTGATGACTTCCTGGACTTCTGCGTTCCACCACTAGCTTTCCTTATGTACCTTATTTCCATACCTAGTTTGGCCACATATCTTTTCTGTAGTCCTAACACATGATGTTTTTAGGTGCTGCTATTCTTCTTCAACTCTACCTATTTCCTCTTCTTCTTGTGGTGCTAGATCCCTGAGTAATTGTTGTACTTTCTTTCCAGTCAACTTCCAGGTCTTCAGCCTGGTCTCTTTTGACCATAGAGCCTTCTCTGACCACTGCTGGCAACTGATTGTGGCAACTAGTGGTTTATGCTTGCAGCTGATTGTGGCAACTAGTGAGTTTATGCTGTCACTGGGGATGACTTTGCAATCGTGGATTCTGCCACAGTGCCTTTTCCTTACTAAGAGGAAGTCTACCAGAGTTGCATGTTGACTACTCTTGTCTTGTGACTGTCTGTGTTGGCTACTATCAAGCCATTTGCCAGACAGAAGTCTAGAATGGCTTCTCCTTCTTTATTCCTGTTGTTGCCCCACCCATGTGGACCCAGTCACCCATTATCAACACCAGTTCATGTTGTCCTGCTTTATCTAGTAGGTCCTTCAACTGCTGTCTGAATGCTCTCTTTTCTTCATTATCACAACCCTGCTGTGGGGCATAGGTTGAGATTATGAATACTGCCCTGCCATTACACTGGCATCTGACCACCATGAGTCTGTCATTAATTCTGATGATATCCCTTACTGCCTCCTGAAGCATCTCTCTCACCACAATTCTTACACCATTCACCTGAGTAGCAGACTCTGGATCCCATGACTGCACTGCCCTTCCATCTCATCTCCTGGATACAGAGGATCATGTCATCCACTTCCAATCTGCGTCCTGTCAGTGAACCTACATTAAGCGTAGCAATTCTCAGTTCATGTTTGAATGATTCGTTGGTTTTACGTCCAGCTTTTGTAGCTTATTGACCCAGGGCTGCCCTGGGCTTTATGTATACCCCTCCCACCATTAGCATGGGTCCCTGGCGTGGGTCAGCCCATTTTTGGTGACATTAGCCAACATAACCAAATCACCTAGAGCCATATCTTACACTGTCAAGTGGCTAGCCCTGCCACGGTGTGCAGTCTATGATTCATGTTCTCCTATCTTGAGGATACTGTGCACCACAGTAGATGCCCAAAGCAATTGGTCTGTACAACTCTTCCCTCTATAGGGCACCATGTTGAGTCTGTGCTGCAACCCACAGCTCCATTCATTAGTGAGTTTGAGATGGAAACACTCAGCATGTTTTTTGGACATGGGAGAAACCACATGGCGATACAGGGAGAACATGCAAACTCCTAACAGACATTGGTTGGAGGTCAGGATTGAGCCTTGTATCTTGTGTATGGGAGGAGAAGACCTTAACCACTAAGCCATCTGGTCTAGTTTCCTTACAGAAAGTTAAGTCCAAAAGGAAGGAGATCTCCATGACTTCTAACTAAAACACCCTCCTTTAAGCTGAATGCAAGGAATGTTAGAAGTACAGTGAATTAGATTCCAGGTTCTCATGACTACCCCTTCACTTCAATATTTTTTTATTTATCTTCACTTTTACCCTTTTCTTCTTTCCTATTTCCCCATTTCTTGATGAAGAGAACATTGCATGTGTTCATCATGCATGTCACATTCTGACATTTTTGTTAACCCTGCCATTTTTGTCTTTATCATTGCCGTCTTCTGTCTGCTTTTGTAGTGTATGAATTGCTCACCCAAACCTTTGAGTTGCACCTCCTTGTCATTGTTCATACCCTACCTAATTATCAGCTGACATGTACCAACACCTTATTAATCCTTCTTCTCTTAGGTAAAAAGGGAGTCTTATCCCCTCAGAAAATACCCATGATCCTCTGGCCATCTATCTGACATTCCTATTCTTCTTTCAAGTGTATTATTCACCTTTACCTTTAGCGTATTCTCTTTCCGTATTTTCCCCTGACCATAGCTGAGGTGCGTATGTTGCAGTCCACACAGTAATTCAGATTACTGATCATTGAAATGTTGATGATGTGTCATGGTGATTTTTTTTTTTGCCTTAAGATACTAAGTGGATTCTGCAATATTTCAATATTTTGCAAGGTACTAGTGCATACGTATCTGTAACAACTATGCTTTGTTTTTTGGCTTTATAAATATGCTGTGTAATTGTACATATATACATACATTACTGGGTGATTCTGCTACACATGTTTAACACTCACACATCATATAACACTTATATTTGTGTGATATTTTATATAAGCATAGCTCATTCATGGTCAGTAATACACTTTTCTGTTTTACTTGTATTTGTTTTCCAGGGTAGAGCAATGATCCCCACGGACTTTTTTCAGACTCAGACCAGGAGCCGTGTCTGGTTAAGTAACTCAGAGTAACACAGTTAGGCAATGGAGACTGACGGTATCAAACCACTGGACCACAGAAAGCAGCTTGTCAACAGCTCCTTAATCCTCTAAGCCAACTACCAGACATTAACTAAATATAATTAAACTTAATAAGGCCTTAATGTGTCTGACCAGTTCAGATCTACCAAATTTTTAATTTGTGAAAACTTCTGTCCTTTGCTGACTGCCTTGTACTCGCACTATATTTTGAAACTTTCTGCCATATCTTCCTGCCCTTGTTGGAGAGCACTTGCCTACATGCTAACTATGCAGTTAAAATGGTAGCTGGGACACAGGATCTGAAATGGCTATACACCGTAAGGCCTTATTAAGTTTAATTCTATTGGCTGCTGAAAAAAATACTAGAAAATGAAAATCAAAATATAATCCAGCTGCTTTTGAAGTACTGAATACTGTAAAAGAGAGAAACTGAAAGTGGGATCTTTACAAAATGGAACGGGCATATTGCATAGAAATAAATAAATTCTGTGGGAACAATACATGCAAAATAATGTTCAGGGGGAGGAGTGAGATTTAAGTCGAGTCAATAATTGAGCAGTTTATTTAATGTTGGACTGTATGACAGTTCTTACAAAGAAAGAAAGCATACGTGCAGTATATAATGCATGTAGATTAAAAAAATGTTAATATGGTTTGTTTCTTTTTCTATTTAATGTATGTTGCACACATCTTAACTGTTTAATAAAGGTGTAAAAAAACTTGTTCCTGCATTACACAGTTTCACAGATGCTTTCCACAAATTTCAGCACACTCCTTAGTGGTGTGCTGATGTTTTGCAATAGAATATGCAGTGTCTTTCAGTTTAACAGCCTCCAGGAACTAGGAGCAATAGAGAGTACAAATCAAACTCTGGTCATCTCTTGATGAAATAGAATATTTACAGCTATGCTCCACAGCAGTGCAGGAATAATTTGTCAAAGTTAAGTCATCATTAGGACTGAGATTATAGAATTAAATACACAGTTGACAGTTTTGTTCTGTTTTATTTAGCTGTTTTGCCATCATTAGTCAAGAGAGAACATTTCAAGCTTTCTCTTTAAAAATGTCTTACCTAAGTGACATTTATTGGGTTCTCTCCAGCATGTCTTTTTTCATTTGATTAGGTATAATCATTTTATTATACTTATATGTGTGATCCCTGAAAAATAATGTAAGTTAAACCCCAAATGCACTACTAATAACTGATCTGGCAAATCTTTTATGACCAAATAGAATTCTCAGTTCAGCAAATGCCTAGTCTCTCTAAAGTTTAAACATATCTATATCAATTCAGCACCACCCTTTTCAATATAGTCTGTGCTTTTGAAGTGATTTCTTGAATATACCTTGAAGTTGGTTATAGTCTGTCATAACTGATACTGGTTTTCTATTAATACATATTTTTTTTTATTTTCTCACCATAAAGAAAAGTTAACATCTTTCTTTATTTATGCACATTCAGATTGCACATGTATAAGTGATCTTATTCAGGTCTATATCATGAAGCTGAATGTTAAAAAGAGGGAATGCTCTTATGCCGAACTTTAAACACCGAAATCACAGAATGTTGATCAGCTGGACCAGCAATTTTTTTTCCAGGGGAAAAAAATCACTGGGCCATTGCCGGGACTTTGCCATTTCATCCACTGTTGTACGATCTCGGAGTTGGTATATTTAAGCAGTGGGAGGGGTGTAAGGTGCACAACCCCCCACATCGGGGATTGTGGGGGTCAAAGACTCCCTACACACACACCTTATTTTGTCTATGGATTTGTTTTGTTTTTTTGTTTTGTTTTGTTTTTTGTTTTTTTGTATTTTTTTTTTTGGAGCAGGGATTTTTTTCCCTGGGAAAAAAAATGCTGTTCCATGCATTCGACATTCTGTGGTTTCGGTTTTTAGAGTTCAATGTAAGAGCATTCACTCTTTTTAACATTCAGCTTTGTGATATAGACTCTCTTATTCTATATACCACAATTTTTTTTTCTTGGTTCAATATGGCTGTAATACTTATTGGCTTACATCCTTTGCAATATAACTGCTTTATACTCATTACAGTCTTTCAAAGTTGATAAATTAGTCACAGGTTTCTTTAATAATTTTTGCTGTTCTTTTAACCAGCATTGTGTTACATCATGATCTAAAAACTTCCATACTGACTTAGTAACATGTTACATATCTACCACAAACTTAGTTAAATACTGAATTTCTCCTAGAAATTTTATGAGGGATTGCATGTTTTCTGGATCTGGAAAAAGCAGGAAGCGTCTTATTTGTTCAACATCTAGTTTCAGACCCCTGACATAAATATCTGAGGCACATATTTCATACAAGCTGCACAAATCTAACACATATTCCTGATTAGTTCCTAATAGTTCTGCTTTTGTCTGTTCAACAGTCCAACAATCTCAATATATGCTCCTGTCTGCTCTCACTCCATATCAGCAGGTCAGGAGTTATATAAAATATTCCATCAACATCTTCTGCAGGTATTACCAGAGTTCTCAGGAATACACCCCATGCTGATGAAATACCAAAGGATATTTTGAGGAATTTGTATCCTCTGTGATGTACTGAGTATACATAGTTTTGAATGAACATCAACCAGCTTAATCTGTAAGAAATTTAGGTTAACATCAAGTACAGACAAATATTCATCATTAGGCATTGTCGATGGCAATATTTTCTCTCAAACATTTATTTCAGATGTTGGTGGCTCTATGCAGAATCCCTCTAACGTCATTTCTATAACCATGCCATTAACCCATAAAAAATGGCTTTGTGTAATAAACAATGTAGCCAAGATTCTCTACTCTCTTAAATGTTTATTTGATCTTTTTCTGAAGATCAACATGTATTCTAGTTGATTAACTGTTGGTATTGGCTCAGAAAATATATTGATATAATCTTCTCTTGGAAGAAAAATGAAAAGAACCGGTAAATGTTCTGCATACCTTTTCACAATGTCATCAGTTCATCTGATTCTGTAGTTTTATCATTTCTGTGCTCTGGATAATTCTGCTAAGCAACAGCATTGCCTATAGCATTGATAGGAACCATGTTTAAGTTGCTCGAAACACCTAGCCTGGAACCATTCAATCCAGCACCGGAAGCATTTTTAAGGCCTATAATACAAAAGTGCTAACTCTTTTGCAGGTATATACTGTGAATATATTTAACTATACCGGATTTTTCACATTTTAAATGATCCAGCATTTCAAGACTATTTGACCCAAAGGTTTTACTTTTGTGCCCTAAATATGTCAGTAAAGTGCAAGCAGATTCTTTTTATTTGCTTTGCATATTTAGTGTTTTGAACCTATACTCTGTACAAATATAACAGTATCAGTCTTAAATACAATAGATTTGCCATTAATGCCAACTTCAGTGAAGCTACTATTTTAGTGCTCTGCATACAATTAAGTGTGCTTTGACACTACCTTGTCTGTATTTGTACAGCTACTACATTTTATATTTTTTTCTTATTTTTTTGTATCAGTAAAATGTAAATCTTAAAGATTTTTATAGACTTTTGCAAAATTGCTCTTTTCTCTGTATAGCCTGTTCATAGGTTCATAGGTTCATACTAGGCTATCTGCCCTAGGGCATTTATAAGCCTAGCCAGAATGTGTTTGGCTTTTGCCACCCATTTTACATTTATTTTGCTATGCCCTTTTTCAAGGTTAGTATACTGTGCCTTTGTCTAACAGTGACACAGAAGTGATACCCGGGGTAAACCTACGATCTCCCATCCACTCATCAAGATTCCTCTTGAAGAGAGTCAATGAGGGACTCTGCCTAACCTGGACTGGGATTTTATTCCAGAGTGAAGGGAGCCTCTGGGTTATGAATCTGTCCCTCCAGCATGTCCTATTTATTTCAGTGCTGAGGTTCAAGTCTCTCGAGTAGCTCAATGGCATTTGGATTTTCTGAGGTGCAGCATGTCCATTAATTCCGGGTTGGACATGGCTTTATATGTCAGGCACAGATCGCCTCTGAGCAGGCGGTATGCCACTGAGTCGAGCTGGAGTTTCTTTAACCGGGCAGCATATGGCATCTGTTTGAGCCCTATGATCCTCTTGGTGAGGTACTTTTGGGGTCTTTCCAGTTGCTGCAGGTGTCTGGTAAGGTACATCCCAAAAGGGGCATTGTACTCAATTATGGGCCTGATGAGGTATGAGTAAAGAGGCACGATGACCTCCCCTGATCTAGATGTGAATTCCTTCATGATTAGGTGGGCTATATAAAATGTTTTTCTAACCACTTTGGCCACGTGGTTGTCAAATGAGAGATTGCTATCAACTTGGGTCCCCAGGTCCCTAATTACTTCTTCTGTACTTAATGGATTACCACCTATGTGGTAATTTGTGGGCACTTTGTTTTTGCCAAAGGGGATGACTATACACTTTTTGGCATTTAGCTTGAGGCCATGGCTCTGGCACCAGTTGTCTGTTTCTATGAGGCCCTTTTGGAGGATGCTTGTGTGGGCTGGAGAGTCAATTATGGCACCCAGTTTGCAGTCATCTGGTCAGCCACAGTCCTTCCATGTTGGCCTGTACCTCCGAGAAATATATACTGAACAAGAGAGGTCCCAGGACTGAGTCTTGTGGGACACCACTTGTAACTGGTTTGGAGTCTGACATGGCTCCAGCAATTCTAACCATGTGGGTTCTGTCCTTGAGCCAGTTTGCAATCCATCTAGTGACATAGGGGTTTATATTTAAGCTGGTGAGCTTATCTATAATGCCCGAGGGTGTTATTGTATCGAAGGCTTTTGCGAGGTCCAGGTATGCTGTGTGGACCACCTTCCCCTCGTCAATGGCCTTGGTGACTGTTTCAAAGAAATCAACCAGGTTTAAGAGGCAGGATCTGCCCTTAACAAAGCCAAACTGGGTAGGATCCAGTGTCTGTAGGTCCCCAATATCTTTATTTATGAGGTCCATGATGATCCTTTCCATAGCTTTGCAGAACAAGCTAGTCAGGCTTATGGGGCGATAGTTTCCAGGATCCGTTGAGGCACCACCTTTATGGAGAGGGACCACTGTTGCTGTACGCCACTCTTTGGGCACATATCCTGTAGTAAGGCTGAGATTGAACAGTAGTTTTATGTTTGGGTTTAGCTCTTCTTGGAGTTCATGTAGGACGCAGCCCGGGACACCGTCTGGTCCCATTGATGCTGTGTTTTTTGCTTTGGAGAGAGCGGCTCTTACCTGAGCATCTGAGATGTCAGGGGGGCAGCACTCTGCTGGGATAGATATTTGCCCTTTTGTTGGGGGGGGCATTTGCACTGAACCTGTCAGCTAGGATGTTGACAATGTCTGTGGGTTCGGTGTATTTTTTGTCATTTTGGACTAATTCTGAGCATATCTGGGAATTACCACCCAGGTTCCTAACATAACTAAAGAAAGCCTTGTGATTATCCTTAGTGTCCTGTGCAATTTTTCCCTCGAAGCTGGCCTTAGACAATTTTATGAGTGCCCGTAGTTTTTTGCTAATACTGATCAGTGATGCCTTCCCTTTTTGAGATTTTGCTCTATCATTTAGTAGCTTCCTCCTTCTATTGTATAGTTTGTTTATGGCTGGGGTCCACCAGACAGGACGTCTGCCTTTGGAGGATTGGGTCTTGGTTTTATTTGGGATCGCATGATCCGTGCATTCCTGAAGGTGTTCATATTTATTAATGCTATGCACTCCCATTTTGCATACCTAGAACTGCACATAGTACACAAATGACTCATAAGTTCATGCGTTCATAGGAGGTTACTAGGCTATTGACCCAAGGGTCGTTTTAAGCATAGCCTATTAAACCCATTATATTTCAAGAGAAAAAGTCTAGTCAATGCCTAAGATTATTATTAGTAATGACTGCCCATGTCCAAGTGGGATGTGAGAGCTATTCCCATTAGGAATTTCTGGTTTCCCATTCATCCAGGCTCTTTTTGAGATTCTCTGCTTAACATGAACTGGTAGCCTATTCCAAAGAAGTGGCAACCTCTGTGAGATGAATTTGTCTCTCCAGCATGTCCTATTTAAATCGCATGTCAGATTTAGGTTTCTGAAGAGGGTAATTCTAGTCCCATTTGACTTACAGATGCACAGCAACTTCATCAGGTAGGGGTCAGAGATTGCTCTGTAAGCCAGGAACAATTTTCCCCTAAGCAGCCTATATGCTACTGAGTACAGTAACAAAGACTTCAGTCTGTCCATGTAAGGCAAGTGCAGAGGACCCTGGATCTTCTTAGTTAAAAATCTGTGGTGCCTCCCTAGTTGCTGCAGGTGCCTGGTATGGTACGTACCAAATGAGATGTTATAATCAATTATGGGTCTGATAAGGGATGCATATATGGGGGTTATAACCTCTTTTGCTCTTGAGGCTGCCTTTGCTAATCAAATGTGTGTTGTAGAATGCCTTTCAGGACATATGGTGGTCAAAGTTTAGGTCACAGTCTACTTGTGTGCCCAAATCCCACACTACAGCATTCGTACTTAAGGTATTGTTGTTTACTTGATAGTTAGTAGAGACATTCCTTTTACTGAAGGGGATGGTGATGCATTTTTTTGCATTTAGTTTAAGTCCATGGCTTTGGCACCAATTGTTAGTCTGTGTATGCCCCTCTTAGAGTACACTGACATCATTTGGGGAGTCAATGATTGCACCAGGTTTGCAGTTTTCAGCAAACTTGATCAGCTGCAGCCCCTTTGTTTTAGTCTGAACTTCTGAGAAGTAAATACCAAACAAAATGGAGCCTAGTACTGACCCCTGCGGAACTCCACTTGTGACAGGTATACTGGTTAAGGTGGAGTCACCCACTTTGATACCATGTGTATGGCAGGAGACCAATTTACAAACCACCTGACAACAAAGGGGTTGACATTTAGGTGGGTGAGTTTGTCAGTAATGCCTGAATGGGGGATTGTGCCAAAGGCCTTTGCCAAGTCCATCTATACCGTGTGCACAGATTTGCCCTCAACTATTGCCCTGGTCACATTTTTGAAGACATCTACTAGGTTTAATAGGCATGATCAACCCATTAGAAAGCTGAACTGGGTTGAATCAAGGGTTTGGAGGTCACCTATAGCTTTATTTATAAGGTCCATGATGATACATTCCATGGCCTTGAAGATAAGGCTGGTCAGGCTTATGGGTCTGTAATTCCCCATATCTGTTTCTAAGCCACCCTTGTGGAGGGGGGATAACAGTTGCAGTTTTCCTTTCAGCGTGGACAAATCCTGTATTCAGGCTGTGGTTAAATAGGGTGCCTAAGGGGGTTGCTAATTCCTGTTTTAGTTTGTTCAGAATGTAACCTCAGATGTTATCAGGACTGACAGAGTCTGTGCTTTTTGCCTTAGACAGAGCTTTGATGACCTGTTCTTTAGATATATGGAGGGGGCTGTTGAAGGTATGGTTTGCAATATGTTTGGAGAGGATAAAGGGAAGAAATTGTTGCCAAATCTGTCCACTAGTAGGTTAGCATTTTCTGCAGGATCAGTATGTGTGATATCAATTGTCACGAGTTCAGCACACTTCTGGGTCCTACCTTTTAGGCAACAGATGTAACCGAAGAAAGCCTTATGGTTATCATTAGCTGTGTTTGCTAAATTTTACTTCAAGATGCCTTTAGAGGATTTTATAACTTGCCTTACTTGTTTATTTAGGCTTAGGAGGGTACTTTTCAAGTACTGGGACCTCCCTTTGATATTCTTAGACAACACCTTTTTAAGCTTGTTTTATAGTTTATTTATGTAAGATGTCCACCAGGGTGGCTTGTTTTTCTTGGGTTCCTATTATATAATCGAAGATGCAATCCTTTGAATGTGTCTTGATCAAACTTGAAAGCACAAAACAGCAAAATAGCGAAAAAGTATATAAGTGATTTCTTTCCCTAGGAAAGAAATCGCTTGGCCACCTCCGTTACTTTGCCATTTTCCTTATTGTAGTGCAATCTCGGAGTTGGTATATTTAAGTCGGGGGGGGTGAAGCCCCCCACTTTATGTAATGTTTTGAAGTTTTTATTTTTATTTATTTTTTTTTTGTGGAACAGCGATTTTTTTCCCTGGGAAAAAAATCACTGTTCCAAGTGTTCGGGATTGTAAGCTTTCGCTTACATGGGGTCAATAAATTAGCATTCACATTTTTAAGCATTCACTGATTTCATATAGACCCTTTTTCTTGATACTCTTATTTTGGTCCTATCCAGTACAGCCAAGTCTATACATTTGTATAAGTGTTGGTACAGGGCATCAGAGTATACTTTAGTATAGTTGCCAATACCATCTGTGGGGACTGGGTTTCAAAATAATTTCTGCCAACTCCTACGAGAGTATAGTTGACTTTAATGAAGTTTTTTAATCTGATTTCAGCTCTGATGGATTCTGGAGTTATTGCTACTTCAAAAATGACTAACTTATGATCTGATTTTACTAATGAGGGTCCTATACTTACGGTAGTGTAACAGTCACTCATGTTGGTAAGAAAAAGGTCAAGTACATTTGAAAACCTTGTAGGATTTTGTTCAATTGGTTCCAGAGCATTTGAGTTAACAAAGTCAAGGAAGTTTTGTGCAAGTACTTTGGGGTTTGTATAGGTTTCTCAGTTGATAATAGGATAGTTAAAATCCCTCATGACAAGCGTGTTAGGTTGTATTTTGATTGACTCAAGTAAAGCCAAATAAGCTGCATGAGCATCTTGGTTCATGGAAGAGGACCTGTTACTAGCAATGACTTGAAGGGGGGGGTCTCTCCCATAGTAATCTGAACTTGGAGTAGCTCCATAGAGTTATCTTGTTTAACCAGTCTGGAGGAGTATTTATTTTAATGCAGATAGGTACTCCACCACCTTTGGTTCTCACACTTTCATTTTGTGGTCTGAAGGTGTGGAGGATGTGGTAGCCTTGCATGGCTGGGGTACTCTCTGTGGCCTTAAACCAAGTTTCTGTGACTGCACAAATGTCTACACCATCCAAGGAAAGGAATGTTTCCAGAGAGTGCAGCTTTTGTTTTAAACTCCTAGCGTTCAGCAGCATAACCCTTATTTTGTTTGTGCTGGATATTTTCACATAGGAAATTTTGTTTTTGAGACCTTGCCTAAAAAAGGCACTATGGGGAAGACAAGAGCCTTAGCCAGAAGCCAAAAGCCCAGAGGTGCCAGGTGCAGAATATCTGGCAAAGCAGCAAGGTCTATCAACCATGTCATCCCAGGCTGACAGAAACTGGATCCCCCTTGCATGACACCAGAAACTAAGCCGATTATTAAAGTCAATCATTTTTGTTTGTATTGTGGTATCATTCTAGGTGAGAGCAAAATGCTGCTTAAGGCTAGGGACATACTTGCCTGGGACACATATTCAGAGAGCTCAATCATCTCTTCATATAGTCCAGTGAGATACATCTCAAGTTGTTTACATCAACATGAACTATGACTGAGTCATAACGGTACTTATTGTTGAGTGACTTGAGTGCATGTGTAATATGACAACTCCTGGCACTGGACAAACAGCTGATCATGACTTTCTCCTTATCCAACCTGGTGAGTGGGACATCAGTGTGTCTCACTATAGAATCTCCAATAACAAGAAAATTAGGTTTGGGTGCACTGCACCTTAAGGTCCTAGTTGGAGAGAAACTGGTGTTGTTATGTGTCTTGAGTGCTGTGGGTGCTTTGTCAAGTGTAGTAACCTTGTGCTGAGGAGGTCTCTGGTGTTTAGTTAAATTTTTGGAGAGTACCGCCACATATGATGGTCTATATGCTGAGTTCAGGCTTTGTGTAGGAGTTGCGGTATGTGTGTTTTGTGTAAGAGATGTGGTGTGTGAGCTGATAACCTATTCAGTGATATTGTTTGGTGCATGACAGAGCAGGGATTCCAGCTTCTTGGTGTAGATACATCTCTTACACTCTGTACTATAGTGATTTAGTAGTAGAGGGTTGTCTGTGTACATGAGGCAGTTACTACACTGCCTCAGGAGACTCATATCAACCAGGTTGGCAGGAGAAACAAGGGTAGCCTGACTATTCATATTGCTAGGTTTAGACCTGTTCCTGAGTAGAGTGTTCATTGATCACACAGTAGTTTTAGATGATCAGTGGAGCAGAGGCAGGTCATCAAACTCACTCGAGCTGTGTAAAAGCAAACGCAAACCCACATAAATGTGGGGATTTTATAACAAACATGAGGAAACAGTTGGAAACAAATTAACCAGTCCTAAAGCTCAAAACTGTAACCTTCAATTAGATCAGTCCAAACTATGAATTCCTCCCATGAAGGCACAGGGAGGACTCGCCAACAAAAGATGTCCTGATTTAGTGCTCAATCTATACAACCAGAACTAGATTCAGCCATGTCTGAATTTAGCCTATGCTACAGCAACTAGAAGTGCCACCATGAATCAGAGCGCATTACCTTTTAAGTTATTAACAAAATGTAGTCACAATATTTGCATCACATTGCAATTTAAAGCACCATTTAGCATGCCTTACTTTTTCTCGCAATCTTGTTCATAATATCATGCATCTTTTTCCAGGTGTCCTTCAAATTGTTTAGTGACATCATACTTTCATCTTCCAGGTCATGAAGATAAATCATGTATCTATCAGTCATGTGTATTTTCTTCCTTCTTCTTCCAATTAATTTATCATCTCAATTGGGATGAAGTCTGGATGTAACTTTGCTCCCATACAAGACCTTAGCAATGGTTGCTAATCGTAACCCTAAACCTAACCCTTCCCCAACCCTAGCTTTACACCTTACCTTAAAATAAATTTCTCCTAACACTGCCTCTACACAAGGCAGACTTGGAGCCACAAACACACACACTACAAACACTATCCCCTGGATTTTCAATGCCTTGCATCGCATGCAAGATCAGTGCAGGAGCTCTAGCAGGCAATATGTCTGCCATGCGATCCAGGAACAGCCTGCAGGGGCGTGCACAAGCGCTCCTGCACTAATCCTGCATGGACTAAGCCCCTGTATGCAGATCACCCCATTTGCAGGAGAAATCCATGCAAATGAGGTGAATTTGCAATCCAGGAAGCTTGCAACCAGCCGTGTAGGACTAGTGCAATCTGCAGAAATGTACTTGGTTAGTAACCGAGTGCATTTCTGCAAAATCCAAAACAGAGCTGTGACAGCTCCAAATAAAGGCTGCATATCAGTTAGGAAGCATACCAATGGCCAGGTATAAGGCGATTGGCATTACAAACAGCCAAAAAAATAAAAAATCAACTTTTATTTTTTATTAGCTGATCTCGGCTGTTTAAGCCTAGGGAGCGGGCGGGAATGGGATCGGGGGGGATAACAAAATAAACCTAAATTAAGCATTCTAACTAAAATCACCATTCTGACATGCAAGTCAATGGCAGGCAGAAGACAACATGGCCAGTGAGTAGTGGTTGGTAAGGGGGAGGCTCAGTGTGAGACATGTAACTATGCATTAGCAGGCAATCCTATGCAAAATCAGGGGAATGACAGTGAATCCCAGTTTTCCCCAGCATGCTAGTCAGGTCCCAACAGTGTAAGAGTAGGAATAGCTTGGTGCAAGCCTAGGTGTTAGCTGACATCTTGGAGGTGTGTGTCAGGCATACTGTAAGTGGACTGGAGCCCTGTGGCCCGGGTCTTCTCCTAGCTTAGCACAGATAAGCTAGGGGGTGTGTCTGAATCTGCCTAGCACTCTTTATATTGCTTAAGTAGGTGTGCGTGCCACGCACTGGGTTTTAAAGGTTGTAAAAAAAAAGTTAAACCAGGAAATAGCAGCATTGTGCACATTTGAGCACTCTGTCTGTGCGGCATGCTCCCGGGCTTAAACAGGAAGGCAATGGGAAGGGAAAACATCAGTAGGAAGGTAACCAAGGAGAACAAGCATAGCTGGCAAGGAAATGTATCAGAATCAGTCAATTACACAGGCAGCAAACCAGCCCAGCCTAGAACACTACTATAAACTATGCAAACATCTTCTCCTCTGGTTTTTCTCACACTCTACACCACTGATGTAAATAAGCGGGGAACTTTTTACACTCACAACAGCAAAATGATAGGGGTTGCAATAGCTATCATACAACAACTTGTGGAAGAGGCTGAGGGTGGTGAGGATGTGAATGCTGTTGACCAACCCACAGTGAGGAGACAGAGAAGAGTGTGCAGACCCAGGGTAACCTACCAGGGGCTACATGAGCTGGAGATAGTGGACAGGGACCTCCTACAGCAAATTGTTGAGCTGTGCCGGCCATGCCTGACAAACAGAACTAACAGAGGGGAACCCATCCCAGTGGATACCAAGGTATGTGTAGGCCTAAGAATACTAGCTACAGGTACCTTCCAATGGCCAACTGGGGATAAGATGGGGATCTCACAGGCATCAGCATTCAGGGTGCTCCACCATTTCCTGGATGCCATGTCAGCACATGTTGGTTAGCATGTGTATTTCTCCAACACATGTGAGGCGTTGGCCAGCAATACACAACTGTTCCACCAAATAGCAGAATACACTGAGGTAGTGAGTGCTATAGACTGCATGCACATATGCATCAAAGCACCACCCGGTGAGCAGGGTAGGGTCTACATCAACTGCAAGGACTTCCCCTCCATCAACTGCCAGGTCATGTGCAATGCCCAGGGCATAATAATGAATGTGTGTGCCGGCTACCCTGGAAGCTATCATGATTCCCACATCTGGCATCTGATGCAGCTGTACCAGAGATTTGCCACTGGGGACATCCCTCACGGTCATCTAGTGGGGATGCTGGATACGCACTGGAG
>NC_056746.1:685706422-685711422 GCF_019279795.1 Protopterus annectens
TGAACTACAGGGGCGAGTAACAGAACTCTTTCCGCAGGTACGATGCATTTTATTTGCGGTTCCCACTTCTAAAGTTAGCACCTTCTGAAACTGTCATTTGACGCAATGTCTAGAAGTTCTGAGGAGCTTGCATAACTCTCAGCTCTCCAGATTTTTGCCTCATATTTTTCATCTGTTCCATATAACATTTTTGACGTTCTGTCAAATTGCAGAGATGAGGTTCAGACTTCGTATCTTTCAGAAAATGCAGCCTAACACAAATCATGTTATTCAAGCAACTTTCTAAGTTTGCAAGAGTAATATTTAACATTTGTTCCTATTCTGGGCCGTTGTCTGGCATTATTTTAGGCTTTGTCGAGATTTTTTGCACAAAGAGGTTGAGAGATTTGGTGTCTTGCTTGCCAGTGATGTACAGATACATCCCACAATTGCTTCATATGCGTATGCATGCGTGTACTGTGTGTGTTTGTGTGTGTGTGCGTGTGTGTGTGTGTGTGTGTGTGTGTGTGTGTGTGTTTAGGAAAGAAGAACTAGATGCATGCATGTTAAGATGCTTTTGGTGCTTCTCAAAAGCACAACATAAAACTTTCTTTTTCAGAGTAACATTGCATTCTTACTTGAATTGAGTTAGACTTCTACAGTAGCATAAGGTTCATCTTGCTTAATTTCCTTTCAGGGAGGTTGTCAGATGACATGCTTGAGTTAAGCATCCCCTCGTTTATGTTTTTCAATGCAGCTTGCACGTAAGAATAAATAACAATTGCTTTGGTCAGACCAGTGTGCACCTGTGCACGTTCCTCAGTGCATCCATTCAGCCTGTTGCCTAGGAAGGTGCGCTTAGCTCACTTGTGTTTATTCAATTCTTTAGGCGATAGCAAAGATTAGGATGCACCCAACAGTTGTTTGGGTTTGTTAGCCTGCCTTGTGGGCTGTTTGTCGGCCGATATTTTTAAGTGTTAGCTAGTTACCAGCATTCCTCTATTTAAGCACTGTCAGTAAGTAAATTATTCCGAATGAATAGCTGCTAGCAACATTTGCCACAACTCGGTTTTCTTTTATTTATAGTTTTTACTGAAATGAAGAGCAATACAGCCTTTGTCCTTCATTAACACTGTAATGAGCAAACGTTTAGATCGTATATTCGGACGCACTTGATCCATACCTGTCCTTCCATGTATACTACCAAAACACACGGTGACACCAAATCTAATAACATTTCCAACAAACAAAAGATAACATTTGAATCTGCGTCAAACAAACGGGCAATGCTACTGGGGGACGAAAAAAAAACTAAAAATAAATATTACATGTTAACCACCGCACTTCTACAAATAACTCCGCAATATACAGGGCAACGACAGTAAGCTGTAAGTCTTGGGTTTGATTCCGCTATTATTCCATTGCATAATCGTTGTCCTTAATGCAACCAATTCTCGAAAGACAAAGAAGGATAAAAATGAAAAAAAAAGTCCTAATATCACGTCTCCTCTTTAAGGTGTGCAGTTTTGCCAGGATATTCTTGACTGGTAACTAGGAATAATTGATCAGTTTAGGAGATTTCATCTTGAAATGAGATGTCATTGAGCTTTATTTCTAACTACAGCAAAATTATGGCTCTACTTGAGATAGCTTTTGAAATATAACATGGTGTAGTAGTGCAACGGTTAGCAATGTCGCTTTATAATAAGAGGTTTTCCGGTTCTATCCTTAGGTGGGATGATTCCTTATCTGTGGAATCTGCATGTTTTTTCCTGCGTTCGCGTGGGTTTCCTCTTACATTCCAAAGACAATGATCTGGAGCGCTTCCCACTGGGCTTCTACTAAAAATGGGTGTTTTCTCAGTAAATAAATAACATGCACACAGTCACTGTACCAAGTACTAATGCATGTAAATAAAATGCACACACTAACTGCAGCAAATACTAATGCATGTTCACAAGATGGTTTAGGCTTTCCTTTTGGAACTATTTAACTTAATCTGTGTACTGACTGGGTGAAAAGATGAGAGTGGAGAATGCTAGTTGTGTAAAATGTTATTTATGCCCCCCTTCTGGACTCTTTAAACTGCCTGAACTGGAAAGTGGAGTGAAGGGGTTGGGGGGGGGGGGGATCTACAGAGTTACTCTGTTAAAGCTTCTTACGTATTACTGTGCATGATTCGTGTTCAGTTTATACTGACAATCGACTGGATGATTTCATTGTGCATATGTGCATGGTTAGTGTCTTTAAAATGTATTTTACTTTAAATTGTATGAGAAATTATATTACAACCACTTCAACAGTACTCTAATTATATACTTTTTCTCCTTAAACATGTTTCTTGTAGATCACAATTACAGAATACAAAAGCATTTCAAGCTTGGGGAAATATGACTGGCTAGGAGATGAAGAAGGAACACTCACTGCTAATTATGTTATGTTTCTCCTGTCTTCTGTTGTTACTGTTCTTTAGTACTGCAGCTATGGTTTAGTGAGGAGACAAACATTTTGGTATCATCTTAATTAATAAATCCAACTGGTACATAGGCACATGCTCAAAGTAATCCCAGTCAGATCCACATGCTGACCATGTGGCTGGCCTTTTTCTTCAGTTGTTTACATATTATCTGTTTGTGATTAATGATTATTATCATTAGTATGATAACTGCCAATGTATAAACTTCAGCATGCAGTGATACTCACCTTTATGTCAGTGAAGTGGAAATATATTAAGTAACAACTGGCCTGAATGCCATAAATGACATACATTTACATTCTGACAAAGAGGATCACATATCCTTCTGAACTTCCATCACTCCAGGCATAAATATTGGGAAATAGGGTTTCAGGATCTAAGCATTCCTATTACAAGGAAGCATGTGGTGCAGGGATGTCAGCACTTCATTAAATGTCTTTTTCTCTCTCTCTAGGAACAATATGTTCATCGTTTTCTGAGTGCAGTAGAATTAATGAGTGACAAGGTAAACATGGACAATTTCACCTCTCAGAGCTCTGGATATGAAGGCAGCATAGTAGAAAGAAACTTAACTGATTTCACCAACGTAACACACAATGGAACAGATATTGGATTAAATCCATCCAATGTTGGCAGCATCATTATAACTGTTACATATTTACTGGTGTGTGCTGTTGGTCTGTGTGGCAACACACTGGTGATCTATGTAGTTTTGCGTTATGCCAAGATGAAGACTGTCACCAATATTTACATTATGAATTTGGCTATAGCAGATGAACTTTTCATGCTTGGTTTGCCTTTTTTGGCCACACAAAATGCTGTGTCTTACTGGCCTTTTGGCTCCTTCTTGTGTAAATTTGTTACAACAGTAGATGGAATAAACCAATTCACAAGCATTTTCTGCCTGACTGTAATGAGTATTGATCGCTACCTTGCTGTTGTTCATCCAATTAAATCCACCAAATGGCGTAAACCACAGGTTGCTAAAATCATTAATGGCAGTGTTTGGACTCTTTCTTTCCTAGTTGTACTTCCCATGATAATCTTTGCAGATGTCCAAGACAGTTTGCACGCCTGTAACATAAACTGGCCAGAACCAGTTAAAATTTGGTCAACTGGATTTATAATTTATACTTCTGTTGTTGGATTTTTTGCACCATTGCTAGTGATTTGTTTGTGTTACCTTTTAATTGTTATTAAAGTCAAATCATCTGGTTTGCGTGTTGGATCAACCAAACGTAGAAAGTCTGAGAAAAAGGTCACTCGAATGGTTGTCATTATTGTTGTTGTGTTTGTTTTTTGCTGGCTTCCATTTTATGTTTCAAATGTTGTAAACTTAATTGTTATTATACCAGAAGAACCTCCTTTTCAAGGACTATTTTTCTTTGTTGTTGCACTTTCCTATGCTAACAGCTGTGCCAATCCAATACTCTATGGATTTCTGTCAAATAATTTCAAACAAAGTTTTCGAAAGGTTTTGTGCTACCACAAAAGAAATGGTGTTGAGGATGGAGACCCAACTGAACAGAGACAAGAAAAAACACGTCTGCAGGAAACATTTCTGTCTCAGAGAAATACTGAATTTAATGGACATATGCAGACTAGTACTGTATGATACAAAGAAATGAAAACATAAAAAGGAAATGGCTGTCAGCTTTCTGTGGAAATGAAAAAAGTAAAGCATCGTACAATACAGCATATAATTTATCATGTACCACAGTATTAATACACTATATTAATGATTATATATCACAACTGCAGTATTTGTGTCCAACAGAACAGTCAGTGAAAAAGCCTTGTTGTAGATTTACATGTCCTTTTAAAGAAAATGCTTCAGTGGATTATGTTTCCCCTCAAAACAGCTAATGCTTTAATAAATGTACATGTTAGCATGCAGTTCCTATGACAGTGTATGTTTGAGGCCAGTAGGTTCATTTAATTTGATAACTTCAGCAGTTCAGCTGTTCATTTGTGAATACGCATTCCAGCAAATGTAAAACAGATTGTGAAGCTAATATTTCATGCAATATCTACAGTGTCAAGAATTATTGCACATAATTCATAACAGGCAGTAGTGCAAGTTTTTCGGAATCAGAGTTACTGAAATAATTATGTAACACAGCATTCTGAATTGGATTGCTTTGGAAATTATTGGGTTACTTTTTCTAGTTTGCATAGGATGTAATACCTTTCTTCTAATACCTGCATAATTCACATGAATAAAGTAAGGTTTAATGCAAAGAGCATACAATACTTCAATCAACTGAGAAAAAGTAAAAACAAAGAAGTCAGAATCAACTCCCAGAGTAGTAAACTGCTGAACTACTGTAAAATGCAAAATATTATATTTTTGTTTCTTTAGTCTGATGGCATAAACAATTTCATTAAGTTTTTAGATGAAGAATAAAGTATCAGTTTGCATAGTGTCTACTGGTTATTGTGAATGCTTTTAATGAATCTTGTCTAGATTCAGGACTGCCTCTTGGAACATGGTGGGATAGTTAGGGAGGATAAAACTGTATTGGGTGGACTGTTACCCTTGCTA
>NC_056746.1:685718922-685723922 GCF_019279795.1 Protopterus annectens
AAGATCGGATTTGTCGAGTGTTGGGATATGGCTGGAGTATTTGTTGTAGGGCTGGAGTCCTGTTTGGTTGGTATATTAGTTAGTGAGTGAAGACAAACTGGGTATAAGTTAGTTGTTGTGGGAGTTCTAGCCATTTTATTTGTTGTAGGGCAGACCAGTGGTGGGACCTGTATGGGGAGCAAGTGGTGAACTTGGCTGTTTTGTTGTAGATTGACTCAAGTATGGTAAGATCAGTTTTGTTAACATTTGTAAAGATGGGAGATGCATAGAGAAGAGTGGATAAAAGATGAGTCCTGGTGATATTTAGTCTAAACTGGCTGGTTAGAGAAGGATTAATTTGGTGGAGAGAGCCTAGCTTGATGTGTGTTTTTTAATGGCTCTAGAGAGGTGTAGGTCAAGTTTTAGTTTGCTATCAATTGTAACACCTAGTAATTTGGTTTATGAGCTGGTGGTTATTGTTGTGTTGTTGGAGAAGTCGATTTGAAAAGTGGCTGGGGGATTGAGTGTTTTGGTGTTTACGATCTTTAACATAGATCTTACATTATTTTTATTGCAACAGTGTATTTTAGCAATCTGCTTGCCAGTATTGTTCCCCATATGTGTGTGTGTGTGTGTGTGTGTGTGTGTGTGTGTGTGTGTGTGTGTGTGTGTGTGTGTGTGTGTGTGTGTGTGTGTGTGTGTGTGTGTGTGTGTGTGTGTGTGTGTGTGTGTGTATGTGTGTGTGTATTTATGTATTTCTGTGTGTATCTACCTATATATATATATATATATATATATATATACATACACCTATCTATAGATATATTATATTTGTATATCTATATAAAATATATGGATAATTCATATATGGATTCATGTATTATATATATATACACATTTATATTGTGTGTGTTATGTGTGTATGTATTGTAGATGGCTGACTACTCATTTAGTCATCCAGGCTGAAGGTATTGTGCAAAACAGCAACTGCAAAGGTTGTTTAGTGTGAATTCATGAAAGTTGAATGTGTACCAGATAAACCCTCGGATTCAGTAATCTTCCATGCAGGACTAGCTGAGTCCTGCATGGAAGTGACCATTTTGGAGCAGCACGGCTGTGCACCATGCATATTAATGAAGGCACGCAGCCTGATCTCCTAAACGGACACAAAGCATGGATGAGTGCAGGGGGCGTGTCTGAGAGCAGAGCTCTCACAATATACACACCCCTCCAGTCAAGATCTGCAGTTTAGCATATTTATACACAGAGCATATATTACACCACATAAATTATCCAAAATTACAAAAACTGAAAATCCTACTTGCTAGAGATGTTTACTAATCTGTAAAGCTGATTGGATACATATATTTTATGATTGTGATAAAATTAAAAAGTTTTGGGATGACATTACTAAATTCTTACAGGCTATTTTTACAGATGCATTTATTTTAACCAAATCTTTAATTTTCCTAAATGTGAATGATAATATTGAAATGAATAAAAAAGACATATCTACTTTGGTTCATATTGGCTGTAGCAAAAAAATGTATAACAAGAAATTGAATGTCAACACATGAACCAACTATGGAAGATTTCTTGAAGTTGCTGAAAGAAGTTGTATTACTTGAAATCAAAATTAAAGAACTGAGAACTGCTCCTAAAAATGGATTAATAATCCTTGGGTGAAAATCCTTGCTCTTATTGAGACATTGAAACTTGACTCAAACTAACTTCTCATGCGTAACCTGTATGAAATTAATGTATGTATAAAATTAGCTTTATATAACAAGGTTATTGTTCAAGCCAATTGTAAACAGTATAAATAGCATGTTATAATTCTAAGTTATTCAGAAACTGTATGATTAATTATCATTATATATGAAAAATAAAAAAAAATTAAATGGAGAAAAGAACTGCAGTTTAGCTAGTACAATGAGTGAGACTGCTCCTAGGGGGTTGCATACCCCCAGCAGCACCCCCAAGTTTATAAGAGCAGTATTTAAAATATAATAATATAAACACATTATTTTTTATCTAACAGATAAAATTTAACTGTAGGTGCGCAGGTTTGCCCATTGCTTAGCTACATATACTTTAGCTTAAATGGCACAAGAAGATTAATATCAAGATATATGCAAATGAAGCAATGCTGCAATAGTGTAATTGTCAGAGGATTCGCCTTATGAGCAGTCATTCCAGGTTTGAGTCTCACTCTAGTACATTCCATTTTCCACGTCAAATCACTTTATCAGCAATATTTTTATTGCATAACCTACTAAATAACATATTTGTGAATTGGAGTACTGAATTAAATGTAGATGTGAGGTGTCATTGTAATAATGTTGTAAAATCCACAGATAAACACAAGTGCCCCATACAGTATATGCACACATGAATCAGGGATACAAATCGAAGGTATAATGTGTAATGAATGATAAATCCACAGTGTCCAAATTCACCACCTTCCCAAGAGCTATTTTACATTTCTGTCTAAATTAGTGCAGGGTTAGGCGGAAGTAAGCACTATTAAGTAGTAGTAAATGGAAGTAAGCATATTTAAGCAGTAGTAAGTGGGTTTCAGCCTGTTTGTGTGGGATAAGCAATGTGTACATAGGTTAAGCAATATTGAAGCTAACCCTCTGTAAGCATATTTAACCGGAAGTTAGCATTGCTTACCATCATGCAAACCCATGCAAACCTGCTTACACTTGCTTAAAAGTGCTTTAATCACTCTGTATGCAACAGCCGCAGTACTGTCCAGCAACAAAATAAACAGTCCTTGCACGTCTTGAACCCAGTATCCTGTACACAAACATCACAGTAGTTAACGAGTAAGCCATCACAGCAGTATGTATGTTTGAGGTATCACCAAACAGATCCTCACTACAGGAATATTAAAGTTAACATGTGAAAGGAATCTCTATACAGATTTATGTTGTATAACCTACTACATAACATAAATATGTGAACTGGAGTACTGCATTAAGTCCAGATGTGAGGTGTCATTGTAAAAATGTGTTGAAATCCCCTACAGGACCCCATACAGTGTACGTAAACATGAATCATGGATACCAAACACATATATAACATGTAATGAGTAATAAATCAATGCCAAACAGCAAATAGTATGCAAATTAAAAATTACACAATGTTAAGCATTGCACAGCTCTGCTTACTAGGTGTAAGCAATGTGTAGCCCAGCTAAATCAGTTTGCCCATTAGTATACCCCTTTAAGCAATGCCAACCTTAGTTAAGCAGGTTTGCCCATAGCTCAGCATTTTCAAAACTATCCAGTCACGGCAAAGTGCGGGAAATTGGCCTGATTTAAACCCAACAGGCAGGAATACATCTCATAACTGGTTGCAGCTTCCTCCTGTAGGCACTATGACAGTTGTGGGAGAAGGAGTGCACTTTCGGGTGCAGCGCTGGGGCATCCAGGAGTCCAAAGTCATGGCAGGACTCCTTGTTAAAGACCATGACCAGAGACTGCTGCAGGGCCAGTACCAGGGTTCCCAATATAAAGCAGAAGCTTAGGACTGTCTCACCCATGACCTCACTAGTACCACTGACATACCTTGAACTGGTGAGCAGGTCAGGCATCACTGTACCAACCTGAAGCAGAGAAAGAGAGAGCTCTTTGATCAGTGGCTCCAAGAGGCTAGGATGGAGGATGTCCCAGCCATGTGTAAGTATCAGTCTACTACCTGTTTAATAATGGCCAGCTCATGTATATTATGGATAGGTATGGCTAAATATTCCTCATGTCTTTGACAGCAGCAGATGAGTGGGCTGTGAACCTGGACACCCATGCCTGTAGATTGCAGAGGTTGCATTGCTAGGCAGGTTCGTAATACTCTTGCATGTACTGTCATAAGACATAAATCTAAAAGTAGTAGAAAGTTATTTGCCTGTATAAAACCTGTATTGTTTAAGGCATGTACTGAATACACCAGACAATATGTCAGGAAGAGTCTCATATAGGTTGTATGTAAATAAAAAGTTAACAGCCTGACAATAAAGGTTTAACTGCTGGACTGCCTATGTTTACTCTGGTATCATACAGTAATGCAGTGTTGCAGTCTCTTAATAGTACTGTTGTATTAAGCACTGTTACCCACACTGTGCTACATAAAGAAAATGTGTAGGAATGTCTGTATACAACTGTTGTAATCACAAGAGGTCATATTGTACAACTGAGAGAGACTTAGAAAACAGTGAAACGATAGACAGCATAATCCAAATAGCACATTCAACTGAGACGTAAACTGTTTCATTTCCAGCACACACAGCCATGGTGCTGGGAGTGGTAGTAAGCTGTATGCAGAATCATACCCCAGAACTGTACAGATATGTCCAGAATGTCCAGTTAAGTGGCCCATATCCGCTGCCTGTCCCCCTGGCAAATCAGTGGGAAGATCCCAGAGGTTTATGCAGCAAATAATGACATACAACTGATTGTCAGACATCTATAAGAACAAACCTGTCACTCTAGCAAATCACCAAAATGTTATGAGAGTAATAAGCAAAGTATGTCCCATCTCCACCCCCATGTTGTGAAGCTATGACCAGAGTGTGTGCAGTAACAGAGTGAGATGTATGTGCATAATGATAATGTGGAATCTGGTAATACGTGTTACAACATTCAGGTAGTGCTAACAAACATTCCCCCACACAGGTCTGTCAGATACAAAAACTGTGCCTAGAAATAACAGATTGAAATCCTGGACTGGTACTGTTTAGTGTGGTATTGTATGGCAGTGTTAGTGTTGCAGTTTCTCTGAATAATAAGGTATTACTCATCACTATCATCCATACTGTGCTACATAATAAAACTGTCTAGGAAACCCTGTATAAGAGTATTGTAATTACAAGGCCAGAGTGTAAAACCACGGGAGACTAATAGAAATCAGAGAAGAGAAACACAGCAATATCTATAAAACACACTCAACTGTGATGTACACTGTTTTATTTTTAATAGACACAGCCATGGTTTGAATCCTGGGAGTGGTAGTAAGCTGTA